>NW_021774462.1:0-880 GCF_005508785.2 Acyrthosiphon pisum | reverse complement strand
TTTCTGATAGGAAAGTGAATCTAGTTGGTACTTTGGGGGGTCAAAAGTAAAATTTTTCCAATAGTTTTCAAAAGCGCCGTGAAAACAAAAGAAAAATTAAGGAAAAACGGGAATTTTTACGCAAAATCTGTTTTTGAGAAAATCGATTTTGGTTTTTGGTGTAACTTTAAAAAAAATTAACGTAGATATATGAAATTTTGACTGAATGTTTATCTTAGCATTTTCTATACACCATAACATTTTCAAAATATTTTGATTTATTTTGAGCTCTTTATGGACATTTTCATTTTCCATTTTTTTTTAGTTTTTTTTCTAAAAATATCAATAAAATTTTATTTGTTGGATAAAAAAGCTTGAAAATTTAATAGAAGGCTCCTAGTATATTGTTTCAAATGCAAATGAAAAATATTAAAAATCGTTAGTCACAGTTTTTTTTTATAAGCATTTAAAGTTCAAAAAATGACAAAATATGGAAAAATCACGAAAATTTGCAAATTATTTCGAGTTAGAAATTCATAAAAATTTTTCATTTTAAATCTAAGATATGAAAATGTAATACAAGATTCCTTATAAGATTATCTACCTTTATCAAACAAAAAATATCTATAAGAAAGTCAAATTAAATTTTTATGATCGTTTGAAATTCAAATTTTTACAACATCGGATATTCACTCGATTTCTCATGTAGCGATTTCCTTATTTTGTTGTAATTCAAAAACGAATAACTGCAGATACATGAAAATTTTACTGAATGTTTATATTAGCATTTCCTATACACCATACAATTTTGAAAATATTTTGACTCTTTTTGAGCTGTTTACGGACATTTTCAGTTTTCAATTTTTTTAGTTTTTTTTTCTATAAATATCAATAAAGTTTA
>NW_021774461.1:0-1234 GCF_005508785.2 Acyrthosiphon pisum | reverse complement strand
TTTTAGATTCTGCTTGGAGCGATGATTGTATTGATTTTACAATGATGTGTTTTTATTTATTTTATTTTTATTTTTATGCCATCACACTTCGGTGCAGTAAAAATGCTTAACAGCTTTTCTACTTCAGCATCGTTTCTAGTATGAAAAAGAATGTACTTAGTACTTTGGAGGGTCAAAAGTAAAACATTCCCAGAACTTTTCAAAAACATCAAGAACAATAAACTAACAATTAAGGAAAAACTAAGATTTTTATGCAAAACCAGTTTTAGAAAAAATCAAATTTGTGTTTTGGTGTAACTCTAAAAAATAAACTTAGATACATTAAAATGTTCAAAATATTTTGGAATTTTTTTAAACTATTTAATATTTATGAACAAAAGAAAATATAGTCGTAATATAAAATCAAATCTATGGTAGGTTTTTATGGTACTTACAATCTATAGATATAGTACCTACAAAGTTATAATTTGTAATCATATTATATCATCATTAATAATGTATCAATAATATTCTATCCTTTGGTAATATTTATATTTATACATTATTATAGGCATGTAATATATATATATTATATATATATAATATATTATTATATACATACTTGGTATATGTGATTCATTATTTACATAATTTTATACTTGATAGTTAATAGTATAATAATATAAACAATTTGATAGATACTCTTCTTCAGTATTTTTTACAGTATAAAATTGAAATTTATTATCTAAAATATAACACCAAATTTTTCTTTTTATCATTTGTTTTTATGACTCTGCATAAATTGATGAATGTCTTTGAGCACTTGTCCCATTTTTAACTGGCTGAGCCCTTTAGACACAAATATAATTCTATACACACAATTAGATATATTATAATATAACTATATAGTATAATGATATCAGACAATATAATTTAGTCATAGTGTCATAAAGATAACTCAATCTTACATTAATAAATCAATAAAATATACCCACAATAATATTCTTACCTTTTAAGTTTTAGTATTAATGTTTTTATAACTTGAATTTCAATATTTATAATGTATACTTGTTCAGTAGAATTGTCTTAAATAAAATAGACTTATCAACAATTGTCAATACATTTGCTGGACTTCCTAGTTCCTCGTATGTACTTACATCATATTATTATATGTCAGTTTTGAAAACCATGATATAATACATTGTGTATTTGTGTGAACTAAAAACAGAAACAGTATATCATTAAGTCACTTTCA
>NW_021774460.1:0-1165 GCF_005508785.2 Acyrthosiphon pisum | reverse complement strand
TTTTGTTCTAATTCAAAAACGAATAACTGCAGATACATGAAATTTTTATTGAATGTTTATATAAGCATTTCCTATACACCATACAATTTTGAAAATATTTTGACTCTTTTTGAGCTGTTTACGGACATTTTCAGTTTTCAATTTTTTTAGTTTTTTTTTCTATAAATATCAATAAAGTTTTATCTGTTGGGCCAAAAAGTGTATAAATTTAATACAAAGCTCCTGATATATTGTTACAATATCAGATGAAAAATATTAAAAATACATAGGCACAATTTTTTTTTATAAGCAATTAAAGATCAAATTTTGACAAAATTTATCAAATTTTAATTTGAAAAATTATTTTGTAGTTAAAAATTTATAAAATGTTCAATTTTTGTATCTAAGAATTAAAAATTTAAAACAAGATTCCACGTAAGTAATTAGTTCTGTTACCAAAAAATCTAAAATATACATTTAAACAGTTTATTTTTATAGTCATTTTAAGTACAAATTTGGACGAAATTACATATTAAAAACCTAGGATAACTCTTTTAGTTATTTTGTTGTGATTGTATAATATTATTCGTGGGTACTTGAAACTTCTAAAGTATAATATTATATATCTATGATTTTACCACGGTTTTTTGTTGATGTATAACGCGTTATAACTTATAAGTACCTAATAGATATTATGATATGATTAATTTGGAATTTATTATAGGTACCTATTATAGGTCAATTTTTTTTTAATACCATAGATAAGTATACCTATATATGTCTAATACATAGACTGATATACCGTCTCCGCTCAGAATCGTTTTTCTTATACAGTGATATTATATCATTGAATTCAAATTTAATACTGTCCATTATACAGTGACCCACTTCTAACCTACTGTACAGCAGAGCGACATCCACTTACCCACCTTTTTTTTTATTATTTTTTTTATTTTTGTGTCTGTCATCACCTTTTAGGACAGTAAAAGTGCTTGGATTTTCTTTAACAGTACCTTTTCTGATAGGAAAGTGAATCTAGTTGGTACTTTGGGGGGTTAAAAGTAAAATTTTTCCAATAGTTTTCAAAATCGCCGTGAGAACAAAGAAAATTAGGAAAACGGGCATTTTTACGCAAATCTGTTTCGAGAAAATTGATTTGGTTTTGTGTACTTAAAACGAACGACTG
>NW_021774459.1:0-749 GCF_005508785.2 Acyrthosiphon pisum | reverse complement strand
AATAAAATAAAGATATATGTACATATTTTAATCAATTATTACTTACTAATATCGTGTTCTGCTAATCTGTAATCGCTATTTACTGTGCTAGTAATAAATTTATAAAAATACAGTGACACTGTGGTAGTGTCATCGGTTATAGGTTTTTGTCTAAAAATATCGCGTGCTGCGTGCACCGTCACCGTAGCAAATCGAGTATCGTTATCGCGATCTATCCACATTATACTATACACATTATACTAATATATTAAAATATTATTAAGTAGAAACGGCGGCATAGACGAGCGGTGCGGCGGAGGAAATTGTTTTGACTACGTGACTGGACGTCATGCTCTTATACTCGCGCATTGTATGACTGTATAAAGGTCGGGACACACTATTCACACGCCACGTGTTAACATGCCTTTACATACCACGCCGTGGTAAGACGTATGAGGCAGCGCTGTACACATTAATACAACGCGTGTGATAGCATCGTATGCTAAAATAATTGGGTAACACACTTTACAAGCTAATTTTTGTCAGTCAGTACCATTTTGTTGTCGAAAGAAGTAAGATACACTTTGTCACTGCATTATGGATTATTCATCAAGTTCATCTGACAGTGATTGGATAGAAGAAGTAGAAGAAACGGTTGTAGCAACATATATTTTGAATCAAACAGTCAAGAACCGCAGATTTTGGGTGCACCCTATTAACGAGGAAAGGAATGAAAAAGGCGTATTTACCAACTTATTTCCACAGTTAAT
>NW_021774458.1:0-848 GCF_005508785.2 Acyrthosiphon pisum | reverse complement strand
TTTTGTTAGTTAAATTTTAATAATATTGGAACCTAAAAAGGGAAAGTTTTTGTTTACAACACATTTTGATATACTGATAATAATATTGATGAATACATTAACCCTAGGGTTTTACAATAATATTAATACATTGGTGGTATTAACATTTTAGCCCACTGTAGGTAACATACTTGTTAACATAAATATAATATAATCATAAAACGAGTAATAGATACACTTTATGAACAAAGGGGTCATAATTAGATATTCTAGCATTTTAAAGGTTAGAGAAAAAAAATTAAGAGCCCCTCCCCAAAAATTTTTTCTGGCTACGGCACTGATGTTGAACAATTCACTACATATACAGTAATTATTTTTTATACTAGTTGGAGTCGGAAATACCTAGTTACCTACATACAAATATAAAACTATACAACCTGTCATAAAATAATTTATTCTAGGTTCTAATATAAATGAACCTTTGTCTAACTGAACCAATTGACCGACCAAGTTCTTGAAAAGGGCCCACTCACTAAAAAAGTATAGCAGTTCAACAGAGGAATTCAAGAATTTCAAGCGTCTCACGAAGAAATAAGTTCACCAATAATAGGAGAAAAAAAGTAACAAACACAGTACCTACATTTTTTCAACCCTATCGGACGCTAAGCGGCTCGGCAGTAAACGTCTCGTTTCCAGTCCAGTGTAGTAGTCCGTGGTTAGTACGGTCATGGAACATTCTAGAACGTTCTTTGGTATGAAATTCTGTCCCTAAACGTAAACTAAGTCATAGATAACCTAATTGTCCTAATCTGTATTCTGTATTTCTGTATTTCTGACTTCTGTAATCTGTACAGTGTACAGACAACATA
>NW_021774457.1:0-1413 GCF_005508785.2 Acyrthosiphon pisum | reverse complement strand
TCGAGACGTGGTCAGATATACTTTGTACAATTATTTGTACTGCAGGGAAAATTTAGTCAAATATTTATTCAGCGTGTATACTTATCTATAGGGACTACTGCAGGGCGTCAGGACTAGGCCGTTAGCGTTAGGGCACGTCTGTGGTTAAATATTGGACAATATTGCAATAGAACATTTAAGCGTTCATGAAAATGGGTCAAAGCACTCTACCTACTTATTGAAGTCATACGAACCATTGGCTTAAGTGCTTGTAAAAAAAAATTGTGCCTATGTATTTTTCAACTGCTTTTGTAACAATATATCAGGAGCCTTGTATTAAATTTTCACGCTTTTTTACTTAACAAATAACAGTTTATTGATATTTATAGAAAAAAAAACTAAAAATATTGAAATTTGAAATTGTCCGTACATACAGCTCAAAACGAGTCAAAATTTTATGGTGTATAGAAAATGAGAATATAAATATGAAGTCAAATTTTTATGTGTCTACAGTTATTCGTTTTTTAATTACAAGAAAATCGCTACTTGCGAAGTCGAGTGAATATCCAATGTTGTAAAAATATGAACTTCAAACGCTCTTAAAAATTTCATTTGACTTTCCGGTAGAGATTATTTTGTTGATAAAGGTAGATAAACTAATAAAAAATCTTGTATCAAATTTTCAAATCTTAGATTTAAAAAGAAACATTTTTATGAATTTTTAAACTTAATGAAATGTGCACATTTTCGTGATTTTTACTTGTTTTGTCAACATTTAACTTCAAATGCTTATAAAAAATATTATGACTGGATTTTTAATATTTTTCAAATGTCAGCCTTGTATTACATTTTTAAGCTTTTTTACCCAACAAATTCAATTTTATTGACATTTATAGAAAAAACTAAAAAAATTGGAAACTGAAAATATCTGTAATACACTATACAGTTCAAAACAAATCAAATTATAATTTTTTTTTTTTTGAAATTAGAATTTGTCACTACAACTTTTTTACTCTAGGTTAGGTTACCCGCCGTAATGTTAGCTATTGCATATTTGGATTTTGGACTACACTCACCCAATTTTCCCCCACCCCCAATATGGTGGACTATTTCCACCTAAATCGGTAAAACTTCGAAACTAAGTCCGGACGACAACTACATCATCGTTCGTGACTCGTAAAAATACGTAAGCTCCAATAGAAAAAAATCGTAATTTGTTAAAGGCGTGAATGAATGGTATAATTGTGGTAAACTAAATTGTTTTGATTGCGTGCGTTGAAAACGGAAAATCGCGAACTTAAGAAGGCTAAAGTTTAAAAATTAAAGATCTCTGCTGATTTTTGTTGTTTGTACTATCATTGTGACTCGTTAGAAAAAAGGTCGCTCGCCCGAGTAGTTTTGTTGGGCGAGACCGTTTTCGACCAAAAACGTACC
>NW_021774456.1:0-992 GCF_005508785.2 Acyrthosiphon pisum | reverse complement strand
TTATCTAACAAAGGAGAGTTTTATGATATTTTTAAGAAAATAAAATAGATTTAAGACCCGCAAATGTACAGTAAGATAGATTTTTTTAAAATTATAAAAATGTTAAATGCACCAAGTAGGTTATTGGAAAAAACAAAATTGGAAATATGCCCAAAGAAATCGCAAATTATTTAAATTTACCAGATCCCCAAGCTTATACAGGTCATTCTTTCCGCCGAACTTCAGCAACATTACTTGCCGATTCTGGAGGTGATATTACAACACTCAAACGCCATGGTGGTTGGAAATCCAGCCAAATTGCCGAAGGTTATATAGAAGATTCAATAAACCAAAAAAAAAAATATTTAACAAGATAACTGAGTCTATAACTAATCCATCATCAACAAAAACCATAAATGATGTTAACTATGGTGCATCTACTTCAAAAGCTAGTGACGTTGATGAAAAAAAAAAAGAATCAAGTGTCAGCGGAAATGTTTTCAATATAAGTAATTGTACTAATTGGACATTAAATATAAATTCAAAATAAAATAATATAGTATAATAATCTCATCAGTTACAATAATAATAAAATATATAAAGTGAAAATTGTAATTGTGAAATAACAATAAAATGTCTTCCATGAAATTGTTTTCGTAGAATCAGGGGTATGAAACTCCGTGAATTGGCCGAATCGGGCGATTGTAACCTTGAACACGGCATGGCATACGTAATATATGATAAAAGTAAACAGTGGAAACAACCCGACCCCGCGCAGAATATCCTGCCTATTAAGCGGAAACGGTTTTTCAATACGGGTATAACATCATGTCAGTGTTACGGAAACAGTTTCATTGTTCGGACTTCAGATCATAGGTAAACACTTCACCCATCAGCTGATCGAGTTTCGCTTCTATATTGTTCTATGGTAGAATATTCTATAATTGTTGCATAGATCCCTGCATAACCTTTTCCATGAACGCAGGGGCGTGACAAAAAATATTATGTGTGGC
>NW_021774454.1:0-1228 GCF_005508785.2 Acyrthosiphon pisum | reverse complement strand
ATGGTTACCAAGGTTGCCATGGTTACTAAGGTTACCAAGATTTCATGGCTATTAAGGTTACCATGTTACCATGGTTACCAAGGTTGCCATGGTTACTAAGGTTACCAAGATTTCATGGCTATTAAGGTTACCATGATCCATGGTTACTATGGTTACCAAGGTTACCAAGAGTGTTGTTTATAATTATAGGTCTTTAATGGGCAACGAATTGCACAGGATCAGATATAGTACGGGTGTGTCCATCTACCCATGGCAAACAATTATATAATATTTTGAAACTTATGGACCTTTTTGTTTTTAAATAGTTACCGTGGATTTCAAAGCTATAATAATAATAATTATTGGTTGCCAATGGTTTAAAATGTTTGTTATTTATTATAGTGCCCGACGATTCATATTTATAACCGAATTCAATTGCAACTATTATAAGAATTTCTACTATTATTAGTTAATTTATTATGCCCAACAACAAACGATCGATAAATAGTCCCGCAGTTCTAGCACGCAAGAAGCGGGAAACACGAGCCGCGGAAACAGACGAGCAAAGAGAAGCCAGGTTGAGGACCAACCGAGAACGTCAGTCCCTGGCCCGCTTATCCGAGCCAGACGAGCAAAGAGAAGCCAGGTTGAGTACCGACCGAGAACGGCGGTCCCGGGCCCGCTTATCCGAGCCAGGTTGAGTACCGACCGAGAACGGCGGTCCCGGGCCCGCTCATCCGGGACAGACGAGCAAAGAGAAACCAGAGTGAGGACAAACCGTGAATGTCAGTCACGGGTCCGCTCATCTGAGACAGACGAGCACCGAGTAGCAAGATTGGGGACCATGCGAGTAATGGGTGCTCGATCCAGACGAACCACCGAATTGAACCTTTGTGCACTACACTATGATGCCGATATTAATTACAGCACACACCCAAGCGTGGCCATATAATGGATCCCTTTCGGAATAATAATCCCTTTTTGATTATGTTAATTAACGTTTAGAGATTAATACATATGGAGTAGGTATTTTTAATGGGCGACGAGGTGCACGGGATCAGCTAGTTATGTATATAAAATCGAATTGGAAATTTTTGTTACGGGTTCCCTCCGATTTCCAAAACTGCTTGACTAATTTTGGCCATTTATTTTTTCTTTTTGTTAATATGAAAGAAAATGTTAGGGAAAATCCACAAAAAAAGTAGGAAATCTGAATGGTAAAAATAACACGGGTGGCCATAATATAATG
>NW_021774453.1:0-779 GCF_005508785.2 Acyrthosiphon pisum | reverse complement strand
TATCAATCTACTATATCTTTTCACTCGACCGTTTTAATGACTAGAGCCAAAATTATTTGTTTTATATAAAGTAGAACATTAGTACTTACATTGGTAAATATAAATACTATCTATGAACTAAATAAAATATAATATTGTTTTGTTTTTGATAAGATTTTGATAAATATTATTGTCTACCTACTTAATAAATACCTACTACTAAATAATTAATACAAATATAATTTATTGTTTTAGTTGATTATTGTCGAGATTAGTATGTCTGATCAAAACTTAACACACATCAATTTCTGTGCTATAAATCGTTTTTCATCATCATACAATGCATTAAATACCATGCGAAGGTAATAATTACAAACTTCAATTTAATACATATAAAATATAATATTAATATACACAGTGGCGTATTTACGGGGGGGGGAGTCCATGGGGTCCGCCTCTCCCCCCCATTGACTCGTGTTAAATGTTGTGTTTTTACATGATTAAGAAAAACAAATTTTATTACATGATACGAAGGATTTTGTACAACATTTTCGAAGCTTCAGTTATCAACATTTTCAATTAATATAGTGATTTTTTTTGTTATCAGTTTAGTACTGAAAATTGTTGAAAAATATCGAGTTCGTTTTTTAATTCAAATATTTTGTAGTTTTTTCATTGCCAGTATCTACAGCCACTCCAGAGGGATCTTTTTCAACCTTAAAAAGGTTGAAAAGTTATCTAAGATCAACAATGAATGAAGTAATGTATTTTAAGAAATATTTTTATAAAAGTTAGAACAT
>NW_021774452.1:0-343 GCF_005508785.2 Acyrthosiphon pisum | reverse complement strand
CCCCCCCCCCACCAAAATTTTAGCCCTAGTTGCGCCACTGGAGACGAGTACAGTTGTTACTTGTTAATATACTTTAGTATCGCGACGTTGTGTATACGTATTTTTAAAGTATATTAAAAATTATTTAATTATTAATTTATAACTACTTCATTTGTGAATTATAAATAAAAATTTACAAGTTGCTTGTGCAGCATTCGTTGTAATGCATGACCTTATAAAAAACAAAGAAAAAAAGTTCAACGTAATACTGTTTTATTGTGCATTTGTGCCAATAGTTAGACATTTTACATTGAATTTTCTGTGTACTAATTTCAAAGTTCTGTCGAGCATTATTTTCACGTCG
>NW_021774451.1:0-818 GCF_005508785.2 Acyrthosiphon pisum | reverse complement strand
GCCATACTTCAATTAAATACATAAAGTTCTATTTTGTATATTAATATTGTATTATTTAGAATCAAACTGTAATATATCAAGTACTTACTACATAGTATATTTAATATTAGTTATTTAATATTTAACCACATAATCAAGCCCATGTCAAACGCTCAAACCTACGTAAATCAGTAATATCAAATAGTATAATCATATAATTATACAATTTAAACTTCCAGAGTATTACATAGTATTTTTAGCAGTATTTTTATCCTCCATACAATTTTTATTTACCAAATTTGAATCCCTCAACCAACTATAATATAAAAGGTTACTATTGTCTATTCAAGTATAAAAGAACATTCCAATATAATCCACCAGCCCATGTAAAATAATAATCAAGTGTTAATTTATTATTAATTATTTAATAAATAGTTAATTTCCCACACCTACTTATATAAGTTATATCAAATTGTATATAGTCATATCCTTATACAATTTAGTTTTCAGACATTTATTAAATACATAAAGCGCTACCTATTTTGTTTATTAATATTGTATTATTTAGAATATGTAGCAGTATTTATATGCTACACTAAATTTATATAAATGACTCTCCTAAAATTTAATAATATGCTCAATAAAGCATATTATTAAAGCAATATTTTTGGATGTCAATTAAATATTGTAATTAATTTGATTTTATGCTCATGTTAAACCTACCTTTAGTACACATTAACAATAATACATTGTAATACTGTCCATAAACATACCTACATAAGTAACATCAAACAGCTAGCATTATACACTTTAACTAACAGACTTTTCTGAAATATATG
>NW_021774450.1:0-981 GCF_005508785.2 Acyrthosiphon pisum | reverse complement strand
TTATTTTGAAGTAAAATTATCAATAAATACAAAAAAGTTGTACCTTAGAGTATATTGAGGAACATAATAAGTGATTAATAGTGAGTACTTCACTAATTCACTATTATGTTCCAACCATAGACCTATTAACATTCCTGCTATAACAGTATAACAAATAATCTTTAGCGTAGGTAGGTATTTTATGTTGTATAAAACAGATCACAGTTGTGTTGTTTTTGATTATTTGTGTAACATTGATCATACCTAATAATATTCAACAAAATAACTTAGAAAACAGGATAACGATATTTCTCTTTATCTTTGGCAGGATAGAAGACTGCCCATGAATGTGAGAGTGTTTTTATTGTTTCCTTGTTTATAATTAATTATTATAATTTATAAAACAAGCCTATATTTTAGATAACACAAATACAATAAAAGTTATTGGCTTAGAATGTAATAACTTTTTTCAAAATATTTTTTCCACAGTATTTTTGTCATACGTTTAAATAGCGTAATTTTTTTTTTTGTCAGATCTTTCTGTTATAACCTGTATATAGAGTATGGGTCCGGGGGTCTGGGAATTCTTTATAATTTGTGCACCCTCAAAAGTATAGGTCTAGTTGCGCCTATGTGTATAACGTTTATCCGCGCGTGTACCTAAAGATATGAAATAAAAAACCTTGCAAATATTCCTTGAAAGCGATTTGAGTAATTCCATGTTGACACATCGGTTAATTGAAAATGTCGATATATACAACAAATCGTTACGTAGCTGTAACTTTAAATTATAATGCAATAATAATTAATATTATTAATTTGGCTGATATTCGATATTTCATTGTTTAAAATGTTATTATATGGTATATAAATCTATACCCCTACAAACGAGTGTAAATGTACAAGACATTGTTATACTATTATTACGTATAATGTAAAACAACTTTATTAATTTAAAATTTGTATTATGGAAATTTACATTAAGACATAACATTATGCCAA
>NW_021774449.1:0-872 GCF_005508785.2 Acyrthosiphon pisum | reverse complement strand
AAGAGTCTAAAAGTCTTCTTCCACTTCGTTTAAATGCGGTAGCCTTCTCATGCTGATCTAGCGAGGAGGTCTTCGAAGGCCCGGGCCACATAGGATGTCGGGTATATCTGTCACGGCTGGGGGTCGACCCAAGCGTTCATGAAGCTCAGCACTGCAGCCTTCCCAATTGATGCAGTGGAAGATGGTGTGCTCCACACTGTCCGAGCCGCATGGGCAGTGCATGCAGTGAGGGCTAGAGGCCCTTTCCATGCGGTGAAGGTACCACTGAAAACACCCGTGCCCAGATAAGGCCTGTGTCATGTGGTAGGTCCAGGGTACCCTAGGAGTCGTCTTATTCACCCATCTGGTGATGCTCGGTATGATTCGGCGGGTCCATGAGGCCTTTAAGGTGACTTCCCATTTACTTTGCCATTTCTCAATTGTGATCCTCCTTTCCTCTTTTTTGATCTTGCTTCTGGTGGGGGGAGAGTCCCCAGGTAGGGGAACTTCCAGCGCCCTAGCCTTTATCCTGGCCCTCTATGCGGCTATCAGGTCTACTGGCGGTATGTCTGATAGCACGAAAGCGGCTTCGTCAGAGACAGTCCTGTAGGCCCTTATGGTTCTCAGGGCTGCCACTCTCTGAGGTCTCCTTGAGATAGTTCTTACCTTGGCCGTTGAGCTTGTGGCTTCCGACCAGACTGGGGCATCGTAAAGCAGCTGGCTCTCCACTACTGATACTAGAAGTCGCCTCTTCCACTGGCAGGGTCCCCTGATATTCGGCATTATCCTTGATAGGGCTACCGCCGACGTGGACGCCTTCCTTGCTACCGTCTCAGCGTGTTTTACGAAGGAAAGGCGCGAGTCGAGTATTACGCCTAAGTACCTTAAGTGCT
>NW_021774448.1:0-2014 GCF_005508785.2 Acyrthosiphon pisum | reverse complement strand
GGACATGGATTATGGCTGTTCCAAGAATAACATTTCCACTTGATTGGAATGTTCCAACAAATGGTTTTTCCAGCCCTGTTGAAGTTGACGTTCCCGAGGCTGTGTTAGCTGCAAGCGATGGTTCATGAGCTTCAGGAGTAGACATTAGTGCCGATGTCTTTTTGGGACGTTGACTGAGGTGAAGTAGTGAATGGTGTTTTCCAGAGCACTCACGACATGTGTGCATGGACGAGCATTCAGAGGTTTTATGCGTGGGACTGAAACAATTCATACATAGCCGCTTACTTTTGGCGAAGTCAAACCGTTTTTGAACACTGTACTGAGAAAACTTCGGACATTGATGTAGGAAGTGATTGTCTTGACAGAGTTTACATAATTTCGTTCCCGTAGTGGAAGAGGCGAATAGCAGTGATTTCGAGTGTCCACCTTTAAATGGTGACGGTTTTGTGGGATGAGCGCTAATATTCTGAAGTACCTGACATCTGATTTGAATAAATTCTAACAATATGTTGAGTGTTGGTGTCTCGACGTGATGGCATTCGGACTCAAACAATCGTCGGGTGCATGGATCTAATGCTCTAGATGCGATGTAAAATAGTAAAAAACCTTCCAGATCTTCGACTTCAAGTGCCTTAATCGCTGCGATGTTTTCTTGGAAGGTGGCCAAGAATGACTTCAAATTTGACAACGACTCTTTGGCTAATGGTGCAAAATGAAAAATTGCATCTAAGTGTGCTGTCATAAGTACTCGCTTATTGTCGTACATAGTGTGCAGATTGTCCCACACAATGTCATAATTGTATTCTGTTAACGACAGCGAACGCACTACACTACCGGCAGTGCCCGTCGTGGAAGCTAATAAATGATGGAACTTTTCGATTTTTGACACACCTTGGTTGTTATGAACTAACGATGCAAATGTGTCCCGATATGTACGCCATTTTAAAAGGTCACCGTCAAAAATGGGCAATTTAATTTTCGGTAATGTAAGATGCTTAACGTCGCTTGCCGGTGTTTCCATGGCTGGGGGGTGCGGATCTAATTTTAACCTCGTATCTAACGCTATAATATAATAGTACTGTTCCATGAACGTTGTTTTTAACGATAAGTGAGAATCAGTAAATTCGTCCTCGCGTGACATTAAAAGGAGATTGTCCAAAACACTGTTGTGCTCGACATTGAATTCTGTAACGAGTGTTTCTATATGTCGTTTACGCGCACAAAATATAGGAGCTACGTCGGGATTTGCTTCCACAGTAAGCGCAAGTTCATACAAAGTCTTCATTTGAGTCATAACATCGCCCCGTTTTAATATACAACGCTTTAAAAAACGTTCTATACGCTCGGTGTCCACTTCACCCGGCATTGTGGTGTACAGATATTATTTAAATATTCGAAGCAAATAACAAACCAACAAAATTACGTGCTTACGTGTTTATTATAATAACACGTACTTGTATTATTATAACGTTGATGTACCCGTCCGTAATAGTAATAATATTATCACACTCAATTAGTACCCAGGTCGTTGACCGTGAAAAAGGTTGATTATTAATAACACAATCTTACTTGATACGCATTACGTCAGACCACCAATATTAATGTTGCTATAATTGACAATAATATTATCAACACGGTAATTACGATAGTCCGCGGGATCGTACCTGACGTTTAATGGTAATTGTTATTATAATCTAATATAGGTAAAGGAAATAATATAACTATATGCTTTCTCTTTTTTCTTCTTTTTACGATCTATTCTCTAACTTTTTTTTTTATATGCGTATTCGAAGGACCAAATGTAACGGACCAAACCCTAAGCAAAGGCAGGGAGGTTGACCTCGTTATGTTTTAACTAAATATAAATATATAAGGTTCAAAAAATAATGATAAAGAACAGTTCTAAAATATACTGTTAAATAAGTATAATGATTGCAACGCAAAATACGTAACACACAATATTAATAAATAAATCAAGGTAATACATATGAATATTAAATAATAAGCGACGCTC
>NW_021774447.1:0-918 GCF_005508785.2 Acyrthosiphon pisum | reverse complement strand
AATAAATTGAAACAAAAAGTTAAAGTGCATGTCTTTAATTGACATGACTTTAATTTAAATACATAAAGTTCTATTTTGTTTATTAATATTGTACTATTTAGAATCTGTAGCAGTATTTGTATGCTACACTAAATTTATATAAATGACTCACATAAAAACTGAAATATATACCAAGTACCTACTACATGGTATGTGAAATATTTAATCGTTAACCACACAATCGAGCCTATGTCTAACGATTTAAAAGCATTGCTCAATAAAGCATATTATTAAAGCAATATTAAATATTATTAAATATTATTAATTCAATTAAATATTATTATTTATCAATTGTCAATTTATTGCACATGATTAAACCTACCTATAGTATATATTAATAAAAATATATTGTAATACACTCCATAAATCTACCTACATAAGTAACATCAAACATCATATCATTATACACTTTAACTACCAGACTTTACTGAAATATATGTAGGATATGTAATATTAGTTTATTACATATACAATTTGTAGCTTAGCTATATTCAAGTATATAAGAACCTTTCCATATAATCCAAACCATGTAAAATAATAAAATGTATCAAATTTATTATTTATTAAATATTTTTTTCATATAATACTCTCATAATTAAACCTATATATCAAATAATATACAGTCATATCATCATAAAATTTAATCCCCAGTCTTTATAAATAATGTATTATTTAGAATCTGCAGCAGCATTTTAACCTAACCAAATAAGACTCACCTAACAGTAATCTAATATCAAGTACCTACTACATAGTAATATTAATATTAATATTTAATATTTGACCACATAATCGAGCCATTGTATTAAATACCTATTAGATCAATTAAATAGTGTTATTTATTAATTTGATTTAATGTTCATATAAAATCCAACCTATGGC
>NW_021774446.1:0-782 GCF_005508785.2 Acyrthosiphon pisum | reverse complement strand
CAATATATCAAGAGCTTTGTATTAAATTTATACACTTTTTGGCCCAACAGATAAAACTTTATTGATATTTATAGAAAAAAAAAACTAAAAAAATTGAAAACTTACAATGTCCGTAAACAGCTCAAAAAGAGTCAAATTATTTTAAAAATTGTATGGTGTATAGGAAATGCTAATATAAACATTCAGTGAAATTTTCAAGTTTCTACAGTCACTCGTTTTTTAATTACAACAAAATAAGAAAATCGTTACGTAAGAAATCGAGTGAATATCAAATGTTGTAAAAATATGAATTTCAAACGCCCATAAAAATTTAATTTGAGTTTTTTATAGACATTTTTTTTTTGGTAAAGGTAGATTATCCTATAAGGAATCTTGTATTACATTTTAAAATCTTAGATTTAAAAAGAAAAATTTTTATGAATTTATAACTCGAAATAATTTGCAAATTTTCGTGATTTTTCCATATTTTGTCATTTTTTGAACTTTAAATGCTTAAAAAAAAAAACTGTGACTAACGATTTTTAATATTTTTCATCTGCCTTTGAAACAATATACTAGGAGCCTTCTATTAAATTGTCAAGCTTTTTTATCCAACAAATAAAATTTTATTGATATTTTTAGAAAAAAAACTAAAAAAAAATGGAAAATAAAAATGTCCGTAAAGAGCTCAAAATACATCAAAATATTTTGAAAATGTTATGGTGTATAGAAGATGCTAAGATAAATATTCAGTCAAAATTTCATGTATCTACGGTCATTTTTTTTAAAGTAACACCAAAAAC
>NW_021774445.1:0-1149 GCF_005508785.2 Acyrthosiphon pisum | reverse complement strand
TCAGAATCTAAAAAAAAAAAAAACGCTTATCAATGTCTAAATATTAAAAATTATCCAATACCACTATATGTAACTATAATTTACTTAATTTTATCAATGTAAATAACTCATGTACTTAGTATAACATAATTCATATTAACAATAATTATTTCTAATAGCACCCATAAGTGCTGAAGCATTTTAAATTAAATAAATTTATAAATATATCTTTATTATTTACAGCCGAAATTGGTAAGTGTTATTTATATTTTGTATACATATTTGGTGGGTAATTATAATAATGATATTTTTTATGGAAATATTCCCTTAAATGTTTGGATTCTGCTTATAGATATAGTTTACTATAAATATGTTTGTGATTTTGTATGAAGTTCATACATATTTGAATTTTAAGTGGTTATGCAAATGGTATTGATAAGTGCACCTGATTGACAAACGAATGGTGCATGTAACGTTCACAAATCACAGATTCATAATTTTACTTTGTAATGGTTATAAACAGCGCTCGTTACTTCATGCACTAAAAAATGCATAAATAAGCATGCATTCATGCACTAAAAATTGTCAAAATATGCATTAAAATATGCACTAAAAAGTTCGAAAATATGCATTTATATGATCTAACATTTTTAAATTATGCACTCAAAATATGCATTATGTAAAAAAATCATGAAGAAGCTTTAAAATAATAAGAATTAATCCATACATTTAAAAAAATTCAAATTCCTCCACAAAATTTTGCAAACGGCCCGCAACTGTTTGTTTTTCTTTCGGCATTGTTAAAACAAAATATGAATAATGTGTACAGTAGTAACCTACCTATACCTCACATGAAAACACTAAAACAGGAAATTGAATGGATAAATGCATACGACTCATACGATTAAACTCATCGGCGAGTGTAAGAAAACTATACTGTAGAGTGTAGCAATGTACAAAATTATAAATGCTGGTTGGTGAGAAGCTGCCACTTTATACAGTGAAAGATGGTAGTGGTACACTGTTTCCGCGATATTTCGTAAAACGCATAAAATCTAAATAAGTATGTACGTACTAAGACATTAGTAGTCACACACTCACTGAATAAAAATAAATCAAAACACTATAAGTTTGTTAACAGGAAAGTAAACAAGAAACAAGAAAACATTT
>NW_021774444.1:4892-11367 GCF_005508785.2 Acyrthosiphon pisum | reverse complement strand
TATGTAGAACTTCGTTTTTCAAAATTACGTGCACTGCACCACCAATATTAGAGCGAAGGTGGGTGGTCTTGGTTGGGCATGTGCTGACCGCAATGTTTAATTTTAATTTTCATGAACTATGCAATGAAGTAGGTAAGTACCTACCTAATCAATGACATTTGATAAATGGTAATCGTAACTGAAACTGTTGAAAGCGTAGAATTAAGAATATAAGTTAAGAATCATTGTTATTATAAAAAGCGTAAACAACTTGACTGAAGAAAATTAGGTATATGGAAAAACAATAAAAAAAAACTGTGACTAAGGATTTTTAATATTTTTCAAATGTCATTGTAACAATATAGTAGGAGCCTTGTATTAAATGTTCAAGTATTTTTACTCAAAATGGAAATATAAACAACCAGTGAAAATTTCATGTATCTACGGTCATTTTTTTTAAAGTTACACCAAAAACCAAATTCAATTTTGTGATAAATCGATTTTGCGTAAAAATTCCCGTTTTTTCCTTAATTTTTCTTTGGTTTTTCTTAGTGCTTTTGAAAATTACTGGGAATTTTAAATTTTGACCTCCCCAATGCACCAACGATATTCACTTTCCAATCGAACAAGATACTGAAGTTGAAAATCGAAGCATTATTTCGACTACTTATCGTATACACTGACACAAAAAAAAATAAAAAACACACATCATTGTAAGACCAATACATTCTTTCACTCCTCTTAGAATCTAGAATGAGGTACATCTGGATAATTTATTCCGGGGATTTATTTAATGTATTATTATTTCGAGGTTTATTTTGTCATAAGTACCGACCATATTATGCATCAATCATCAAAATATTTTATATTATGATATATTGGCAATATTCGGTTACTATTCACAAAAATAAATGCTTGTATTTTTTATTTATATATTAGTTTTACACTAAAAACAAAAAAAAATACATCTTAAGCCAAGTTCACACTTTAGTATGTTGTGTTGTGTTCGTATATTGTATACACATTTAGTGAATCCGGCATTATTGCTGTTTACTTATAATTTATGACTTCTAAATTGGTGTTACCTAATCTAATCAATATAATATATTATCTACTATATTATAATATTGATTTTTTTGAAAAATATAATACATTTTATTAGGAATATTAATTATTTTCTTCTATAGGAATTACAAATTTAAATATTATATATCATAATCGTTATTTCCTAGTTTTATGAAGGTTTTATAAAGAACTTACGTTTGAATTATATTGTTACCCCAACGTCCCAAACACTAGAAATGTATGAAATGTACCTCAATAAGTAATACGTAATAATGCTGCTGATTTTTTACTGGAAAAAAATGTATGCAAGTAATGAGTAACAAAAACCAATAATGGAACGTATATGTTTTATAAACATCAAAAATACTCTGTATTGTGGTAACGAATCCTGGATTAGTTCATATTTTAAGTCTTACAAAATGTTTACTAATAACTAATAAATAATATACTATTTGATAAAAAAAATATATATATATATACAAGTAAATTTAAAGTTATACAATTTAATTACAAGTACTATTGCTATCACAACATTGAAGATTTTGATATATTTAGAGATTGTGGGAACATATTTTAGAGAGACAAATTTTATCTAAATTCAATTACAATGAATAATTTAGCACATTTAAAATATATAAATATAAGTCTGTTGAAGATGTAGATCACTCAATTACTTTAGTTGTATAATTTGAATGAAAAAAACCGTGGAACTTGCACTTACTAATAAAAAATATTTTTATGTGACATTATTTTTTTTGAGATCATACTTCGCACTTTTTAAAATTTATGTTAAATTACCTACTTAAGTAGTTTTGGCTAAATTAATAAATATCAAAATAAAATAATTATTAACTAAATAAATTAGACAGTGGTAATTAAAATTGTCAAGTTTCTATGTAAATAAATAAATATAATTTTAGTTAATTAAATTAACTGTACAACAATTAATGATGTGCTTACACATATAAATTAATATAATATTAAGAAAACTTTAAACAAACATTTATAGCAAGAAAAATATATTGCTATATATACATAAAATTATATTTTAAATTAATAACTATTTGAACACAATTTTTTTTTTCCCCAAAATATTTGGAAAACCTTAACATTTTATTTTTAATGAAACTTTACTTCATACTTAAAACTTGTTGTATAGGACCATTCAAATTATATGTTTTAGTCTCAAACTAAATATTCCACATACGATTACATATCGTGTACACATATATACATAATATATTATATTTAAATTTAATAAGTTTTTTTTTGCACACTGATTGGGTACGCATTAATTTTTTTGAATTTTCAAATACTGTTAGTCATGGTAAGAGACTGATTGGTTATAAAAACACATTAAGGCCACTGGGTAGGATGTGGCGACTAATTTTCGTCATACATCATCTTCAATGTCACTCTTATAAAATGTTATAGAAGCAATATGCTGATTTTGCATAACTTCAAACACCATATCTTGGTAACCGTAGCAAAATGTTGATCCAAATGGATTTGTAGAGTTCTCAGATGATCCACGATTTAACACAACAGGCCTTTCACTATGTTTTAGTTTTTCAGATATCTCGTCCCATTTGGTAAATGTATTCACTGTAATTGGTTTTGATTTTTTATCATATTTTTTACAGTCATTGGACAAATTAAATTTTGATTTTTCTGAAGTTAAAGCAATGTTGAATTCACATCTATGATAACTAGTAAAAACCACCATTAGTTAAATCACCACTAAAATATTTTAAATTTTAAATACTTACATATTGAAATTATAATGACCAGGAAAATTGGTATGCACTATAAATTTTTTAATCTTGTGTGTTTTGGCATCAAAAAGAATATCCTGTAAATAATTTTTATAAATATTAAATTAATCTTTTTAATTAAAAATATTATACAAAATAGATACTAACAAAACCCAAGGTAAAATAATTGAAAAAGTAATCCGATCTTCTGGGAACAGATATGTGTCTATGAACATTTGGTGAATGTATTTTCATTTTGTCCTCAGATTTATAAAAAATCTGCGAAGGGGTGCCTAACATAGAAGTAACATCTTGACACGACATTCCAAAATTAATTTCACGATTATAAGTGACTTTACGACCACGATTTGAACCTATATTAATTAGTTGATTTTAAATTAATGACTATTCAAATCAATAATCTTATTTAACATTACCAGAGCCTTCCAAGTATAATTGTATCATAAATCCTTTGGTATTTTTAAGATCTCTTTGAACCTCTAATCGTTCTAAATAAGTTAACCCTTTGTAGCAAGACAAAGGATGTGATGGAATATTTAGAATATCTTGACCAGGAAGTGGACTCCCAGAGAATATAATAACACGACTGACATTTGGGGATGTTCCACTAGCAAACTGCAAAGATCCAAGCCCACACTGAGCACTACCAGCCTTAAAAATATAATAACAATGTTAATTATACTATAATTGTTTGTAAAAATATAAATTATACCTGAAATTTAGAGTCCACATTAAAACAAAATGAAATTCCTCGAAAGTTTAATGTAAATGTTTGTTTTTCAGCATCAAAAACACCAGGATGAGTAGCACCAAATGTATGTTCCACTTGTTGGATGGTGGGCATTACCTCTGGAGAATTGAACACCATACCACTATATACAAATTAAAATTATAAAAATAATAAAAGGGAATTTATTTAAGTTCATATAATTTGAACAAAAATATTTATAACTATGAATGCTGTTGAATACTTGCCAATATTTCAGTTTAATATTTTTCAGGTTAACAATTTCAATCATCTAAAAAAGTTGTAATTAAAAGTTGGCTAGAGTATTATATTATCAAGAAATTATAGATTAGTTTACCTTTAAACGTTGAAATACAGGATGAAATATAAATCGAATACCATCCTGAGGAAGGTCTAGTATGAGATCAATATCTAAAGGGTTCTATATAATTTTAAGAATATATTAGAAAAGTTGAATTATAAAATTAATAGAAATTAGGTATCTACCTTATCACTATACAAAACTTGAACTCCTTTTATAATGCCAACTTGAGACTGAATTATTGCTACAGCTTGACAAAAATGCATACCTAACATCAAAAACATATTCAAGTATTAGGTAGTTATTTTATTATAATTTTTTCTAAATCTAAACATTTTTTTATGATTTATTAATTGTAGAAATAAATCAGTGCTATATTTAATAATAATTAAAACCAATTAGATTCAACATTTTTGAATAAAACAAATCAATTCTGGGCTAGTTGCATCATTTGATTGACATCGAATACCAATAAAACATTTAAAAAGTAAACAAACCTGTTGAAAATTTAAATAATAATATATAATAGCTATTATTGTACCAAAAAAAAAACAAGTTAGTTTTCCAGTTATATTATACCAATAAATAAATTGTTTGACGAAATGGTCAGATGTGAATAATAAATATCTCTTTGTCAACGGGTTGTAATGCAATACTATGCAGAAATCTACACAGTCTTTTGTTTAATTATCACATTCTAAATGGTATAAAAACTACATCATTTTGGAAATATTAAACGCAACTGCAGGTATTGTTTTGAAAAGCCACAATAAGCAATTTAAATAAAACAAACTGTCCGATATCTGTGTGCAGATGCAGTCCTCGAGAATTTATTTTTGAGGACTTAGTGGTGAGTGGTGAACGAAACTAATAAATTATCATTGTGGATACTTACCCAGGACGAATTCCCATTGTTCACATCCTAGAGACCTTTCGGGCACGACGTCCAACGTTAACATTTTTCTTTCACGCCCAAACGACCTAATGTTGAAGGTAAATAAAGAAAACCAAAAACGCTAACACTACGATCGCACTAAAAGGACGTCAGTCCCCGAGAGAGAGAGTTATTGCAATGGCATAGGAGCATTGCCGACGAAGTCCGTTTGGACAACAACAAAAAAGATTGGTGAAAATAAAAAAAAAATTGCGTAAACGACCGATTGGCCTTTAAGCGACGGAACGATTATTATTGATAATATTACAACAGCGCGAGGAAATGATGGTGAATTCGCGAACGTATTTTTATACAGTTCTATCGTGCATAAAATAAATCAGCTGCTGCTAACTGCGAAATAGCCTATTAAAAAACACGAACTGCTATTACGGCGGGCGTATACCTATATCGTATAAAATATTATACAACTCGGTCGCGTAATCAGTCGATGGTCGTTGGCAATCAGCTGACGGATCATAAACATTAAACGCGGCGTAGATGTGCGGGCGGCGGACGGCGTGCGCACCACGGTCGGCGGGTGTTGTCGTGGTGGAGGAGACAACGGTTGTTTTTGTTATTGTTTGTAATCAAGGTGTACAACAAAATACGTCTGTGCACTGTCATAATATATTTATCTATTCCGTGGTACTGTATTATTATTATTATTATTATTTATTATTATTACGATAAATAAACTAAGACCTATCCCACTTGGTAATAATTGTGACGTAGAACGTACAATATTCAACGTTGTATTTATTGGTAAATTAGTTTAAATTGCGTAATACGTCGAGTATGTATCGGTGTATCACCTACCAAGCTACTCGATTTATTTTGTCGTGGGCGCAGTCATCAATCGTTATAATATAGCTGCCGAGGTATACTACTAGAAATAATACTATAATAACGATCATGCTCTACACCAAATCAAAATGTATAGATCGACGAAAAAAAAAATACGAAATACTGCACTCACATATTCATGCCTATGGTCCGTAGGAGCTGGAGCAACGACTTGGGCCCGTGTTTCGCGTTGTGTTTGCTCTTCTTGAGCCCCTTTGCTTCCATTCACCTACGGTTGGACAATTATTGTTGTAAATTTCGTTCGGGTAAATATAATTGTGCTTATCAATTATTATATTGAACTTAAGTTGACGTAGAGATTACAATATAATACCTACTAATATAATCAATTACATTAATTGTAATTATTTATCATAATTGTGTTTCACTTCATAGAATATAAATAACATTTTAGATTCTGAGAAGACTTTTGAGATGTAAAAATTGAAAACTTCTAGTACTTAAACGGGAAAAAGCGTAAAAGATTACAAATTTAAAATTTAAAAATATACAAATTATTTTACTATTTTAAAATGCTCATAACTTGCTTTAAAATTAAAAAAAAACCTGTCATCAATTAGATTGACGTATTCAGAAGTCAACAGGTTGTCAATGCTTAAGTAATTTATACAAAAAATCAACTAGTTCAATTTATAAAAAAAAAATGAGTTCCCTCGGGCAAATCATTTTAAGAAGCAAAAAAAAAATGTAACAAAGTTAGTGACTGCAGTCGATTTGTACAAATCAATCAAATACATAAAATAAGCGAAAAAATATTATCAGAGGTCATCTATCCTTATTGCTTCAATGATTTAGAAAATCTGTAAGAA
>NW_021774444.1:3662-4842 GCF_005508785.2 Acyrthosiphon pisum | reverse complement strand
TTAGACATATAATATATACTTATCTATATGGTATTAAAAAAAAATTGACCTATAATAGGTACCCTATAATAAATTCCCAAATTAATCATATCATAATATCTATTAGGTACTTATAAGTTATAACGCGTTATACATCAACAAAAAACCGTGGTAAAATCATAGATATATAATAGTATACTTTAGAAGTTTCAAGTACCCACGAATAATATTATACAATCGTCAATCACAACAAAATAACTAAAAGAGTTATCCTAGGTTTTTAATATGTAATTTCGTCCAAATTTGTACTTAAAATGACTATAAAAATAAACTGTTTAAATGTATATTTTAGATTTTTTGGTAACAGAATTAATTACTTACGTGGAATCTTGTTTTAAATTTTTAATTCTTAGATACAAAAATTGAACATTTTATAAATTTTTAAGTACAAAATAATTTTTCAAATTAAAATTTGATAAATTTTGTCAAAATTTGATCTTTAAATGCTTATAAAAAAAAATTGTGCCTATGTATTTTTAATATTTTTCAACTGATATTGTAACAATATATCAGGAGCTTTGTATTAAATTTATACACTTTTTGGCCCAACAGATAAAACTTTATTGATATTTATAGAAAAAAAAACTAAAAAAATTGAAAACTGAAAATGTCCGTAAACAGCTCAAAAAGAGTCAAAATATTTTCAAAATTGTATGGTGTATAGGAAATACTTATATAAACATTCAATAAAAATTTCATGTATCTGCAGTTATTCGTTTTTGAATTAGAACAAAATAAGGAAATCGCTACATGAGAAATCGAGTGAATATCCAATGTTGTAAAAATTTGAATTTCAAACGATCATAAAAATTTAATTTGACTTTCTTATAGATATTTTTTGTTTGATAAAGGTAGATAATCTTATAAGGAATCTTGTATTACATTTTAAAATCTTAGATTTAAAAAGAAAAATTTTTATGAATTTCTAACTCGAAATAATTTGCAAATTTTCGTGATTTTTCCATATTTTGTCATTTTTTGAACTTTAAATGCTTATAAAAAAAAACTGTGACTAACGATTTTTAATATTTTTCATCTGCCTTTGAAACAATATACTAGGAGCCTTCTATTAAATTTTCAGCTTTTTTATCCACAAATAAAATTTTATTGATATTTTTAGAAAAAAAACTAAAAAAAATGG
>NW_021774444.1:0-1272 GCF_005508785.2 Acyrthosiphon pisum | reverse complement strand
AAAGGACTGATGAAGCGATGACGGTCATATATCACAATAATAATTATAATATAAGTACAGGGTGATTGATTAAGCGTAAGACACTCATATCTCAAAAAGTATTCACATTTTTCAAATTTTTTTTTTTCGAAATTTTAGACCTATGCTGTTCTAGAATTGTATAATTTTTTTTATATTTTTCACCCTTATATTTATTATGTAAACCACCATCAACTTTTGATTTTCAAATGGCAACCCATACTAAAAATTTCATAATTTAGTAAGGCTTTTTTCTCATGAATTATCACGTTTAAATTTTCATTTTTCGTTTATCCGTTGACGAGATACAACTCCTCAAAGTTGGGGTGTTTTGAGAGGTGTTTGTGTGTAAAGCGTTATACCTAGTCAGTACTGCAGACCGCAGTAATTGGGATTCTTGTGCTCCAGCGTAAAAAATAATAAACTATTCAAATCAATTCAGTAAGTACGATAGTTAAGCCTAAGTTGTGCCCCAAAATACCCCACTATGTTGCAAAGTTCTCCCCCACGTTAATAGTACCACTGGTCATGATATTACTGATATACTTATCGCTTATAAAGACCAGAAGTTACAAGTAATAAATTCGATATCGAAGATATGGTGATAAATGATTATCAGTGTACCCATGACAAAATCTATTTTGTCATGAGTGTACCTACCTACTTCCGACAATAACTTTTATTGTTATACATACATATTATAAGTAATTGGATTATTGGACTATCACGTCTTGTCGCTAATCATATCAGCTGTTATTTGTATTGTTAATTTTGTTCTGTGCACAATTACCACGATTATCTATAATATTATCATGGTTCATAAGTATACCTATTATCGGGTTATCGTGAAGTACATGAAAATACGTTGAGTAGATAAACGGTTATTAGGTTATATTTATTGTTTTAAGCTTGTAAGATAATTCATAATTTAATTGTGCCAAATACTTTAAATGATTTGATTAAATCATGATCTTGAATCGTTAATGTTAATAAACTTTTACTTTTTAATATTTCACATTTTTAAGTTTTTAAATTTTAATTATGCACTTTTTTATAAATTAAGTTCAAGTACAAAGTTCTTGTATGTATTTTTTCTTATCTACCACACACACAATATTATATTTTTTTTAATAAAGTACCTAAATTGCAGGGGCGGACTGGCTATTTTTGGCCCGGGATGCAAAATTAATTAGGGCCCGTAATTTTTTTTCAAACCTACCTAAATTAGGAAAGAGCCCTTAGTTTTATAAGTAA
>NW_021774443.1:0-1073 GCF_005508785.2 Acyrthosiphon pisum | reverse complement strand
AACATAGGTTATAGATACTAGTATACTACTATCATAATAGTACCATTATTCTGTGCTTTACCGTGCGTGAAACACAAATAAAATGAGGTAAAACAACGGTTATATCTTAAACCGTGGGTAAAACAGAATACCGTGGTAAAAATGATCAGCCCATATCAGTCATATCTAACTGATAAGTCGTTCTCGTTCATATTGACATAATATTATATTCCGATTGATAAATATTATATTATGATTTATGGCAACATGACTAATGAACCTTATGTACTAAGGCACTAAGCCTATACTACAATTATTACAATAATAGATTAATTGCTATCGAGTTTTCAGGTAAGAGCGAAAAAAAATTAATATTCGTACCTAATAGGTGCAGTGAACCTAGTGACGCGCGAACGTGCAAAAATCGTAAAATAGCGAACTTCGTTAAGCTATAACTTCGAAACTAAGTCCGACCGCCAAATTCTGACTTCACCATCGTTCTCAGTATAGTTAACTACATAAGTCTAAAAAAAAAAAATTGCAAAAAAAAGGGTGTCCGGTAAAGTAACAAAATACCAAAATTTGTATGTGAACATAGTAATTTTAAAAAGCCTGATATTAATAAAGGTGGGTAAGTGGATGTCGCTCTGCTGTACAGTAGGTTAGAAGTGGGTCACTGTATAATGGATGTAATATTCAATAATATATGGAAATATTCCATTGAAAACAAACACATTTTTATATGTCAGGACTTTTAACATTAGAATACCCAGACTTTAAAGTCTAAATGTATATGCTAACAGGGAGGGCGAAACGCCCTCTCTACTCCAAACGAAAAATACAGCATTTCAATTATACAAACACATTTTTATATGTATATTTTAACCACTAAAAGTTTCATCAATAGTACCTTTTTCAATGTCAAACAAAAATTCATCTTCTCTTCTGAAAAAAATATACCTAACAAATTGTATCTTTAGGTAAATCTTCATGTAACTCAATATGTAAAATTATATTTTTTTTAGTTGCAGACATATTCATTCGTTGATAAACTGTTTTAATTAGAATATTGACCTATATAATTTAAAGTAATT
>NW_021774442.1:0-1475 GCF_005508785.2 Acyrthosiphon pisum | reverse complement strand
CAGAATTAAATATTTACGTGGAATATTGTTTTTAATTTTCAATCCTTAGATATAAAAGTTGAACATTTTATACATTTTTAACTACAAAATAATTATTCAATTTTAAATTTGATAAATTTTGTCAAAATTTCAACTTCAAATGCTTATAAAAAATAATTGTGCCTATTTATTTTTAATATTTTTCAATTGCTATTGTCACAATGTATCAGGAGCCTTGTATTAATTTTTTACACTTTTTGGCCTAATATAATATGTAGTTGATACCAAATATTTGTAATGGCATTTTCTGGACTTGGTATAACTTTCAAATTATTTTGGCTCTTTTTAATTTGTGAAGATTAAAATGTTTGACTTTTTTAGTTTTATTATTATATATATTGATAAAAATACCTGTTCTTGTTCAAAAAGCTTGACGATTTTTTTTTATAGATGTTTCAGGTTCAAATGTTTAAAACATTGAATATTTAAATAGAAAATAAACGATTTTAGTTATTTTGTTAAATTTAAAAATATTATTAGTAGACACTTGAAACATTTTTACGTAAATTACTATTTAGTATTTACCATACATAATCTGGTAAGAAATGTTCAAAATATTTTTATTAATTTTAAGCTATTTTTATTATAAATTATACTGCGAATCTAGTCATAACACTATACGGTAAGTATGTAGATTTTAAAGTAGTATAGGCGTGCACAGATTTTTTTCGTAGGGTATGCTGGTATTTTTAAACATAATATCTAAGTCAATACGAAAAATAACTCCCCAAAAACTCTTAATAGGTACAAATAACTCGTCATATAATGTGAAAAGAAATTAACATTTTATTTAGCTTATTTATTGGTTTTAGATATTTTAATTTGAAAAGTTTGTACCGTGATTTCATTCCAATAAAGTAACAGTATAAAAACCTACAGACATTTGATCATATTATAATAATATAACAATGATAAAAATTGATAATATAATTAATCGAAATTCTTTTATTTTTGAAAGTTGTAGGTAGTATGATAATAAGCAATACCGCAGGGGTCTGAATATTTTCTATTGACAAGACCCGAAATTCTCATGAAAATGGTGGATTTTGATTTCAAATGTATTACCATGAGTTAGCAATCTATTTTATTATTTCTAGGTACCTACCTGTGGCGATTATTCAAATATATTTATGAAATCTAATTAATATTTGATTTGATCTCAACTCCCAATATTTTATTATCAGAAAATAATATAAAAAAGTGGGTAAGTGGATGTCGCTCTGCTGTACAGTAGGTTACAATTGGGTCACTGTAATGGATGGTGTTAAACTTGAATTCAATGATATAATATCATTGTATTAGAAAAACGATTCTGAGCGAAAACGGTCAGTCAGCCTATGATATTACTAAGTATATTTGATGATATTATTGTGAATAAAGTAATTTATATATAACATATTTACGTGGGACCTTGTTTTCAATTTTTAATCCTTAGC
>NW_021774441.1:0-1580 GCF_005508785.2 Acyrthosiphon pisum | reverse complement strand
GAGGCACTTTTTACGGGGAGATGAAAAAAGTTCAAGGGGGAAAGTCCCCCTTGCAGCACATTCGATTACCGTATAGCTAAATTATCTAATATGTAAGGTTGGGTGTTCTGAGTCACTTTTTACGGGGAGATGAAAAAAATTCAAGGAGGAAAGTCCGCCTTGCAGTACATTCGATTACCGTATAGCTAAATATTCTTATATGTATGATTGGGTGTTCTGAGTCACTTTTTACGGGGAGATGAAAAAAGTTTAACCAGGAATGTATGCCTAACAGTGAAACAAATCTCCCTGTAATTTTATAGAAAAAATTCTAAACGATTTTTAATATCGTTTTCTGAAATAAATATAAAAATTTTTCTTATTATTATAATTTTGTTTATTTATTTTTAATCAGTTAACAGTATTTTACAACAAATATTAAATATAATATACAATTTTATAGTAGTAATTTGAGGTGAAAAAAATTCAACCGATAAAAGATCACCGTATAGCTAAAAATTCTAATATGTATGGTTGACGGTTCTGAGTCACTTTTTACGGGGAGATGAAAAAAGTTTAACCAGGAATGTATGCCTAACAGTGAAACAAATCTCCCTGTAATTTTATGGAAAAAATTCTAAACGATTTTTAATATCATTTTCAGAAATAAATCCAAATATTTTTCTTATTATTATAATTTTGTTTATTTATTTTTAATCAGTTAACAGTATTTTACAACAAATATTAAATATAATATACAATTTTATAGTAGTAATTTGAGGTGAAAAAAATTCAACCTATAAAAGATCACCGTATAGCTAAAAATTCTAATATGTATGGTTGGCGGTTCTGAGTCACTTTTTACGGGGAGATGAAAAAAGTTTAACCAGGAATCTATGCCTAACAGTACAACCAATCTCCCTGTAATTTTATAAAAAAAATTCAAAGCGATTTTTAATATCATTTTCAGAAATAAATACAAATATTTTTCTTATTATTATAATTTTGTTTATTTATTTTTAATCAGTTAACAGTATTTTACAACAAATATTAAATATAATATACAATTTTATAGTAGGAATTTGAGGTGAAAAAAATTCAACCGATAAAAGATCACCGTATAGCTAAAAATTCTAATATGTATGGTTGACGATTCTGAGTCACTTTTTACGGGGAGATGAAAAAAGTTTAACCAGGAATCTATGCCTAACAGTGAAACAAATCTCCCTGTAATTTTATAGAAAAAATTCTAAACGATTTTTAATTTGACAGACAAGATATTAACATTTAGTCAGTTACTATGCAACTGTTGTACAATCAAGTCGTGTAATTTTATTTCAGTAAATTATCTTATTGATTCGATTTTTTTTTCAACCAATTATTTTTTGTTTTATTGAAAACCATGAATTTACAGAAGTTTTCTAACGATTTTCCTTCATTGGTTTATTTAGTAAGAAATAATTCGTATCCAGTACATTCAGATTTTACTACATTTTTATCGAGATTAAAATCGTATAATTCATTTCCACCTACTTTGTGTCAAAATAAATATTCGTTATCTGAGGCCGGATTTAAGTATTCAGGAACTGCTGACATAGTCG
>NW_021774440.1:0-1662 GCF_005508785.2 Acyrthosiphon pisum | reverse complement strand
CAAGAACGTTGCGCATCGTTTAAATTACATTTTTATTTTTTGCCTCGGAAATGGTCGCGTAATTCAGCGTAAAGGTAAAAGGTTAGGATTCGCCTACTCATACGTTCAATTTTATACATGTTGTCATATAAGGCACCATGGACCAAGCACCAACCCTATACATTGACCGTATACTGAGAAAGGGATTATTGAATAATTGGGGAACCTCTGTTCTATTTTATGTAAATAATGGGCTTGTTTTATTTTGGAGTTTTATCACTGTTACCATCTTGTAATTTTATACATGTTATATATTTTTATATTTTAATTCTTTCTGGTGCTGCTCACGGACGCCGCATACGAAATAAATAAATATATTTTGTCCAAGACAGTTTGTCATAACGATGATGATTGACGAGTTCTGTATATGTTGTGCAGGTCACTTCATACGCTTAACGGAGTCAAAAAAGATAAACCTAAACGACTATTATATGTTTCAAATGTCAAATTGATCATTTATTGTGCATAGGACAACAAAAACTGTGTATATAGCTAGGTGTACCTCATTAAACTTGAATCTTTTTTGAGTAAACTATTTTAGATTCTGAACGAAGTGATGAATGTATTGATTTTACAATGATGTGTGTTTTTTTTTTTTTTTTTTTTTTTTTTTTTTGTGTCTGACGACAACTTTTGGAGCAGTAAAAATGCTTCGATTTTCAAAAGTTGTACCTTTTCTGAAAGGAAAGTGAATCTAGTTGGTACTTTGGGGGGTCAAAAGTGAAAATTTCCCAATACTTTTCAAAAGCGGCAGGAAAAACCTTAAAAAAATAACGGAAAAACGCGAATTTTTACGCAAAACCAATTTTTGACAAAAACGAAAACTTAATTTTACTGTAACTCAAAAAATAATTATTGTAAGCACTTGAAATTTGCAACAGATGTTTATATTAGCGTTGTCTATACAGGGTTAAATTTTCAAAGTGTTTCGACTTTTTTTGAGCTATTTATAGACAAATGAAATTTTCAATTTTTCTAAGTATTTTTTTTTAAAATAACGATAAAAAATTTTTGGTTGGATAGAAAACTTTGAAAATTTAATACAAGGTTTCTTATAAGTTGTTCTCACAGTGATAAAAAAAAATCCAAAATCGTTAGTCACAATTTTTTTTTATAAGTGCTTAAAGTTTAAATTTATACGAAATATGTCAAAATTGCGAAAATTTGCAAGTAATTTTGTGGTTGAAAAATCGTAAAATTTTTTTCTTTTATAACTAAGCTTTTAAAATGTGGTACAAGGTTCTCCATAAGTTTTTCTTTAAATATCTGTAAAAAAAACTCAACCGGACTAAGACAAAAAATTTTTAGGAGTGTTTGAAATTTAAATTTTTACAAAACCGCATTAAATAACGGTTTAGCCTCAAACGATTTTTGATATTTGTTATTATTCAAAAAGTATGAGTCGTAGACACTTGAAAATTTTACCAGTTGTTTAAATTGACATTTTCTTTATATAGTTTTATTTTCAAAATATTTCACTAATTTTTAATCTATTTATAGGCAATTGAAATAATCGATTTTTTTTGATTTTTTTTTTATAATGTTGATAAAAAAAATTTAGCTGGGACAAAATACTTGAAAATTTAATAGAAGGGTCCACATATGTTGTTCTAACTCTCATTC
>NW_021774439.1:0-489 GCF_005508785.2 Acyrthosiphon pisum | reverse complement strand
TAATAACTGTAGATACATGAAAATTTTACTGAATGTTTATATCAACATTTCCTATACACCATACAATTTTGAAAATATTTTGACTCTTTTTGAGCTGTTTACGGAAATTTTCAGTTTTCAATTTTTTTAGTTTTTTTTCTATAAATATCAATAAAGTTTTATCTGTTGGGCCATAAAGTGTATACATTTAATACAAAGCTCCTGATATATTGTTACAATATCAGTTGAAAAATATTAAAAATACATAGGCACAATTTTTTTTTATAAGCATTTAAAGATCAAATTTTGACAAAATTTATCAAATTTTAATTTGAAAAATTATTTTGTACTTAAAAATTATAAAATGTTCAATTTTTGTATCTAAGAATTAAAAATTTAAAACAAGATTCCACGTACCTAAGTAATTAATTCTGTTACCAAAAATCTAAAATATACATTTAAACAGTTTATTTTTATAGTCATTTTAAGTACAAATTTGGACGAAATTAC
>NW_021774438.1:0-910 GCF_005508785.2 Acyrthosiphon pisum | reverse complement strand
TAAGTACAAAATAAGTGTTCAATTTATTAAAAAAAAATAATAATAATGTTGATTGAATTTGAATTTACATTTTGTATTAAGTTAATGCTATTCACCTGAATAATTTTTAAAAACATTTTTAGATTCTGAGTGGAACGATGAATGTATTGATTTTAAATGATGTGTGTTTTTTTATTTTTTATTTATTTTTTTTTTTGTGTGTCTGTGTACACCATAAGTAGTCGAAATAATGCTACGATTTTCAACTTCAGTATCTTGTTCGATCAGAAAGTGAATATCGTTGGTGCATTGGGAGGTCAAAATTTAAATTTCTCAGTGGTTTTCAAAAGCGCCGGGAAAAACAAAAGAAAAATTAAGGAAAAACGGGAATTTTTACGCAAAATTGATTTTTCACAAAATTGAATTTGGTTTTTGGTGTAACTTTAAAAAAAATTACCGTAGATACATGAAATTTTGACTGAATGTTTATCTTAGCCTCTTCTATACACCATAACATTTTCAAAATATTTTGATGTATTTTGAGCTCTTTACGGACATTTTTATTTTCCCTTTTTTTTTTAGTTTTTTTTCTAAAAATATCAATAACATTTTATTTGTTGGATAAAAAAGCTTGAAAATTTAATAGACGGCTCCTAGTATATTGTTTCAAAGGCAGATGAAAAATATTAAAAATCGTTAGTCACAGTTTTTTTTTTTAAGCATTTAAAGTTCAAAAAATGACAAAATATGGAAAAATCACGAAAATTTGCAAATTATTTCGAGTTATAAATTCATAAAAATTTTTCTTTTTAAATCTAAGATTTTAAAATGTAATACAAGATTCCTTATAAGATAATCTACCTTTACCAAAAAAAAAATGTCTATAAGAAACTCAAATTAAATTTTTATGGGCGTTTGAAATTCATATTTT
>NW_021774437.1:0-1437 GCF_005508785.2 Acyrthosiphon pisum | reverse complement strand
AAAAAGATATTAGTTAAAACAATAGGAGCGCAGTTTAAAAATATGTTTAGTCATAGCAAAAGAATGGTTCTGAAGCAGTGATAAACAGTTATACAAAATTAAACAGTTAAGTCAAATGACAAAAGGGAAAACTAATAAGTGAAATAAAAGTGTTGTGTAGAGAGACATGTACACATATATCAAACATTTGTTTTTAAGTGAAAGTAAAACAAAATATTAGTTTAACGCAATCATTAAAAATCATAACATGTAAGTTTAACGTTTAAAGTCTGACTCAATGAATAGGTTTAATTAATAGGTACATTATCACTGTCCATAAGTAGTAATTAACAGTTACACATTAAATAGTTAAGTAAAAATAAAAGTGTTCTGTTGAGGTATTAGGTATACGTCATGATCCTCAACAAAAATAATAATCAAATGAACAAATGCCTAACTGATTAGTTATAACAATATTAACAATATTAGTTATTATGTATTATATAGTTATAGTTTGTATATTGGTATGTATGTAACTGACATAACATTCATTGACATAATGCTTCTAATGTTACACTGAAGTAAACATAATCATGAACAATAATGATAGCAATAAAGTAAGTTGTAACTCAGAGTTAGCCAGTGTATTAAAGTAATAATTAAAACAAAAAGTAAAGTACATGACTTTGATTGACATGACTTAAATTAAATTTTGTTTATTAATATGAAATATATACCAAGTACCTACTACATGGTATGTGAAATATTTAATTGTTAACCACACAATCGAGCCTACGACTGACGATTTAGGTGTATTGCTCAATAAAGCATATTATTAAAGCAATAGCCGTGGATGTCAATTAAATATTATTATTTATCAATTGTCAATTTATTGCTCATGATTAACCCTACCTACCTATAGTATATATTAATAATAATATATTGTAATACACTCCATAAATCTACCTACATAAGTAACATCAAACAACATATCATTATACACTTTAACTACCAGACCTTACTGAAATATATGTAGTATATGTAATATTAGTTTATTACATATACTATGTGTAGCTTAGCTATATTCAAGTATATAAGAACCTTTCCATATAATCCAAACCATGTAAAATAATAAAATGTATCAAATTTATTATTTATTAAATATTTTTTTTCATACAATACTCTCATAATTAAACCTATATATCAAATAGTATACAGTCATATCATTATACAATTTAATTGCCAGTCTTTAGAATATGTAGCAGTATTTTAACCTAACCAAATGTGACTCAACTAAAAACAGTAATATAATATCCTCCATAAAATTTTTATTTACCAAATTTGAATCCCTTAACCAACTGTAATATATTATTATGTAGGTACTTCTATATTAAGTAGGTTAGTTATATTACTATTGTCTATTCAAGTATAAAAGAACCTTCCAATATAATCCACCAG
>NW_021774436.1:0-826 GCF_005508785.2 Acyrthosiphon pisum | reverse complement strand
TTTACGGACATTTTATTTCCGTTTTTTTTTTAGTTTTTTTTCTAAAAATATCAATAAAATTTTATTTGTTAGATAAAAAAGCTTGAAAATTAATAGAAGGCTCCTAGTATATTGTTTCAAAGGCAGATGAAAAATATTAAAAATCGTTAGTCACAGTTTTTTTTTTTTTAAGCATTTAAAGTTCAATGAATGACAAAATATGGAAAAATAACGAAAATTTGCAAATTATTTCGGGTTAGAAATTCATAAAAATTTTTCTTTTTAAATCTAAGATTTTAAAATGTAATACAAGATTCCTTATAGGATAATCTACCTTTACCAAAAAAAAAATGTCTATAAGAAACTCAAATTAAATTTTTATGGGCGTTTGAAATTCATATTTTTACAACATTTGATATTAACTCGATTTCTTACGGAACGATTTTCTTATTTTGTTGTAATTAAAAAACGAGTGACTGTAGAAACTTGAAAATTTCACTGAATGTTTATATTAGCATTTTATATCTACGATAAAATTTTGAAAATGATTTGACTCTTTTTGAGCTGTTTACGGACATTGTAAGTTTTCAATTTTTTAGTTTTTTTTTTCTATAAATATCAATAAAGTTTTATCTGTTGGGCCAAAAAGTGTATATTTTTAATACAAAGCTCCTAATATATTGTTACAATATCAGTTGAAAAATATTAAAAATACATAGGCACAATTTTTTTTTATAAGCATTTAAAGATCAAATTTTAATTTGAAAAATTATTTTGTAGTTAAAAATTTATAAAATGTTCAATTATTTGTATCTAAGAATTGAAAATTTAAAACAAAATTCCACGT
>NW_021774435.1:0-1252 GCF_005508785.2 Acyrthosiphon pisum | reverse complement strand
TTTTAATAATAATACTCAATTGTCATTAGAAATATTAGTGATGCAGATTATTCAGGTGACGTTCAGACACGATTCAGATATGGGTCAAGCATAATTTCATGGACATCACAAAGGCAACATTGCGTGTCACTATCATCGACAGAGGCTGAATATATATCGGCCCAGTGAAGCAGTCAAAGGAATCATGTGGATTACGCGGTTGATAATAAGCTTGTCAACAACAGGTGATAAACAACCTGTATTATACATTGATAATCAAAGTGCTATACGTTTAGTTAAGAATCCGGAGTTTCATAAGAGGACAAAACACATAGATGTGCGATACCATTTCATACGGGAGAAATATGAAGATGGGCAATTTTAACTACAATACATTGGAACGGAGGACCAGATTGCAGACATTCTAACGAAGCCTTTGGTCAAGGAGCGTTTCGAGAAATTGCGGTCAGCCATAGGAGTGACTACAATTAAAGAAATTATTAATTGAGGGAGGGTGTTGAAATATACAATTAATATTAGTATTCAAACCATGTAAACACACGTGCGTGTACAATGTCGTTTTCTAATAGATACTTATGCAGTTACGATATAGCTGTGCAACACTTTTACTATCGCTTTCTATATTGTATACGGATACGGGATGACCTCAACTAATCATATATATAGGGCCTTTGAAGTATGTAAGAATCACTTGCACGGCCACCGTCGTACAGTGCGTATACGGTGTGTGTGTGTACAGTCACGTTAAATTGTCCAGTTGTACGTTATTATATATTATACTTACACATAATCATATTGTCGTGTTATTCATTTATATTAATACTAAAACGGTTAGTCTGTCAAGCAGCACTTTCAACAAATTCAACAAACGGAACATATTACTCTAAAACGGTCTTCTGATTAAATACTGAAGAACGTATAACTTTAAAGTGTTCGAGAACATATTACTGCATAACGTTCTTCTGATTAAATGTTCAAGAACGTATTATTTCAAAACGTTCTTCTCATTAAATGTTCATGAACGTATTATTTTAAAAAGTTCTTTTGATTAAATTTACAAGAACGAATAACTTAACAACGTTTATTAGGTTCATCATTCAAGAACTTTAAATTTTTTAAAGTTTTTAGGCGACATTTTCAAAAAAACATAAACAATCTTAACGTTTTATAGTAAAATGTTCGGTGAACCATTTAATTGATAACGTTACATCTTTAACTATTTAGTTGTTTACATTCAAATATTTTTATGGTA
>NW_021774434.1:0-1559 GCF_005508785.2 Acyrthosiphon pisum | reverse complement strand
TACTTGTTTTTAGCGAAAAAAATCATATTTCATTAAAAGTGTACACATTGTTGGCCTTATAACGGAAAAACTATCAACATGACGTGAAAATGTCAAGAGACCATTTTTATAGATAATTACCTCCTCTACAATTTGTATCTAAGACTTTTTTTTGTACGACCAATAAAAAACGAGATATTAAAAAAAAGGCCAATTTCGTGACCTTTGACCTCGAATAACCTTTAACGCGTACATGATATCGAGGTCGACTTTTTAGACATTGTTTACAACGATGTAATAAAGATGTGTACCAAAATTCAGCTAGGTGGGAATTTTTCCGAGCTGAACCCCTTTTTTCGTCTAATTGCACTGGACTATATATATATTATATACTGTGAAATCAAAACTATGAATCTATACGAAACTACACTATTTAGTAGTTATTTATATCTATTTATTTATTATTATGATTGTGTTGTGTGTTTAGCAAGTACCTACATAATGTTTTGTATAACCACAAAATATATTAATAGTGTATGTCTGTAAGTGATGTCAGTAATAGTGATAATAGTGATGTCATAAGAGCACATAATGTAACTACCACTACAAAATTATGAGATATGTGATAGGTATTATGTTGATCCACGCTGTTTTCAATGTATAATGGCTTGTTTCACACAAACACAACAAATGTACACTGTTAGTTTAATAAGTATTATTATATATGTAATATAATATAATATATTAGTAAATAATTAATAACTAATTAAAATTAAAACAACTAATTCAAAAGAATGTCCAGAATATTGGGCAGATAATAATAGTCAGATATTTATAGTACAATTAAAACCATGATTGTATATTCTATATTATTATTATTATATGATGTGATGTAATTTAACTGTGAGTTATTTATTTATTGTTGTGTGTATAGCAGGTACATAATGTTTTGTAGAACCGCAAAATAAAGGTAAAATATGAACTCTAAGGTCAGCTAATTTCTATACAAAGTGTTAATTATTCTAAGCATAAATTCTTGTGTTTTTAGTCATTAGTTATGATAGAATAGTGAATTAGCATTGAAGTAATGTAACTATAGATATTATCACTACAATATTATGAAAATAATTTATTCAGGAGGAATACTAAATGTATAATAATGTAATAACACAACAAACTAAAACTGCTAATGTAAAAAGTATTACTGCACAAGTGAAAGGGCTGAAGTCAGTTTTGACCCAACGTATTAGTTATTAAGTAATTAAATTTCAAAAGAATGTCCAAAATGTATAATGTAGTAAAGCTATGATTTGATATGATGGGGTGTAATTTAACTCTTCGTTGGTAGCAGTTGGACTCGTAATTGTGACATCTGTTCTAATATTATGCGTGTGCGTGTGTGTGAGGTGTACAACAGCCGAAAAGAAAGTAATCCTCATTCCTCATTCCTAGTGTATAGTAGATATTGTAATTGTTAAATATTTGTTAACCAACCCGCTGGTATGAATTGCGTCCTCCGTTGCTGGTCGATTGGATTGGTGTCGTAGATGACCAGATTGATGTGTCTGGGAGGAAGACCA
>NW_021774433.1:6177-6917 GCF_005508785.2 Acyrthosiphon pisum | reverse complement strand
TGATCTTTAAATGCTTATAAAAAAAAATTGTGCTTATGTATTTTTAATATTTTTCAACTGATATTGTAACAATATAACAGGAGCTTTGTATTAAATTTATACACTTTTTGGCCCAACAGATAAAACTTTATTGATATTTATAGAAAAAAAAACTAAAAAAATTTAAAACTGAAAATGTCCGTAAACAGCTCAAAAAGAGTCAAAATATTTTCAAAATTGTATGGTGTATAGGAAATGCTAATATAAACATTCAGTAAAATTTTCATGTATCTGCAGTTATTCGTTTTTGAATTACAACAAAATAAGGAAATCGCTACATGAGAAATCGAGTGAATATCCAATGTTGTAAAAATTTGAATTTCAAACGATCATAAAAATGTAATTTGACTTTCTTATAGATATTTTTTGTTTGATAAAGGTAGATAATCTTATAAGGAATCTTGTATTACATTTTCATATCTTAGATTTAAAAAGAAAAATTTTTATGAATTTCTAACTCGAAATAATTTGCAAATTTTCGTGATTTTTCCATATTTTGTCATTTTTTGAACTTTAAATGCTTATAAAAAAAAACTGTGACTAACGATTTTTAATATTTTTCATCTGCCTTTGAAACAATATACTAGGAGCCTTCTATTAAATTTTCAAGCTTTTTTATCCAACAAATAAAATTTTATTGATATTTTTAGAAAAAAAACTAAAAAAAAATGGAAAATGAAAATGTCCGTAAAGAGCTCAAA
>NW_021774433.1:5171-6127 GCF_005508785.2 Acyrthosiphon pisum | reverse complement strand
GACCGGTGGAGGAACTGGCTGTTAGCACTATTTCCCCTCTGTGATGGAAAAATACATGTAAGTGAGACGTCCTCACTCCTCTTAACATGTCTTTAAATGAACAATTAATACACTATACCATAATAAATAAATTAAAAAAACACGTAGGTATAATAGAATATATGGACATATCCTCGCGAGTAGGTATGCTCCTGCGCGTACAAGATGGAATTATTTGTTTTGTTTTAATAGGTACCATACAGGTACCTACTGGAAATTGATGTTTTATAATAACATATTAAAAAAGGTGGGTAAGTGGATGTCGCTCTGCTGTACAGTAGGTTAGAAGTGGGTCACTGTATAATGGACAGTATTAAATTTGAATTCAATGATATAATATCACTGTATAAGAAAAACGATTCTGAGCGGAGACGGTATATCAGTCTATGTATTAGACATATAATATATACTTATCTATGGTATTAAAAAAAAATTGACCTATAATAGGTACCTACCTATAATAAATTCCAAATTAATCATATCATAATATCTATTAGGTACTTATAAGTAATAACGCGTTATACATCAACAAATAACCGTGGTACTATCATAGATATATAATAGTATACTTTAGAAGTTTCAAGTACCCACGAATAATATTATACAATCACAACAAAATAACCAAAATAGTTATCCTAGGTTTTTAATATGTAATTTCGTCCAAATTTGTACTTAAAATGACTATAAAAATAAACTGTGTAAATGTATTTTTTAGATTTTTTGGTAACAGAATTAAATACTTACGTGGAATCTTGTTTTAAATTTTTAATTCTTAGATACAAAAATTGAACATTTTATAAATTTTTAACTACAAAATAATTATTCAAATTAAAATTTGATAAATTTTGTCAAAATTTGATCTTTAAATGACATATATAAAAAAAAATTGTGCTTATGTATTTTTAATATTTCAACTG
>NW_021774433.1:0-3307 GCF_005508785.2 Acyrthosiphon pisum | reverse complement strand
TAGGTATTTTAACTGTCTTTATAAAGTCTTTATAACTATAGTTTTAAATTGAATTATAAGTGCTACTAATTCTGGATATCATTTTGAAATGGTAAGTATAGTATTACAATATAGAGGTTCTATTGGTTCCATTGAAATATTGCCATTTAATATTCAAATTAATGTTACGAATGTTACGAATATTGTTTATAATTTGCCAATTTTAAGTACTTAAAAAAGTAAAACGTGAAAATATTATTCCAAAGGACTATATATCGCTTTATATAATTAAAATAAGATAAATACGTATGAGTTAAAACTAATATAAACTAATGTTTGTAATTCGATATATTTTATCTCTCAATATTCTCAGATAAATTCAAAAATATATGCTGTCATTCAAAAAACCTAAAAATTATTATAACGATAAAATAAAATATAGATGTTGTTGTTGTTTAATAGGTATACAATGCGCTTAAATGTTCAAAATTATATTTATGATTTTGAAATATTTCAAAAATGAAGGTACTTATTTTTCTTGAAAAGTATATAGGTAAGTATATAGCAAGTAAATAAAATTATTTGTTATTAACTGGATTGACACGCCTCACCCTGCACTCGGCATTCTTAGAATACTGGAATTAATTCTGGAAATCAGATATCTTGATAAAGTAAATAATAATAATAAACATTGCGACAACGCGCGACGCTGGCAGTGTCGCCAGTCTCCTGCATAGTGCATACTGCTCAGAAATCTTATAGATTTCATCCAATTTTTATAGTTTATTTCATGAAACATTACCTCCCCCCCCGACCCACTCCATGGGAGCACGCCAATGAACGGGGCGATAGTGTTGTAATGCCTAGGGGCGGAAAAATGGTAAGTCCGCCCCTGTAATATAACCATATTCCATACATCATAAAATGTATAATATACTCTTTTTGAGCTATAATCTATAATCATACATTTTTTTTAAAACTATTTAAATTATTATGATACAAATGTCATCATACATTTTTATACCTAATAGAAGTTCAACAATATTAAAGATACATGAGTTCGATTTTCATATAAAGTTTAAATTTTTATAAAAGCATAAAAGTCCGAAAAATTATTAATCATTATAATATGGTTAAAAATGTATAAAATTTTCAATTTTTATAGGTATAAGGATTGAACATTTAAAACAAAGTTTCTCAAAAGTATAGTTCATGCTGTAACCAAAAAATACATGAACACAGTTCTATTGAACTGATATTTTAAGTTCAAATTTAGACAAAATTTGATATTTAAACAAATAATAACAATTTTAGTTATTTTGTTATAATTTAAAATTATTATTCGTGGGAACTTGAAAGTATATTAATTAGATTTTATACACAGTACATACAAATACATTTTAAAATGCAATGTTTTCGGCCAAAGTTAATTTAACCTACTGTATTAGTGTATTACTAATAGTAAAATAAATTTCTTTAATAGCAACATTATCATAAAAATGTGTAGTCACTTAGTAATGTAGGATGACACACCGTTTTTGCTTTGAATCGTTTTTCTTATGACGTACCTAACGATTTATCTTTGAATTAAAATTTAACACATCCATTAGTATGACTTAGGTCATACGCTCTTGAATAATATAGAATATTATTCCATAATCTTAAATACTAGCACTACCTTGAATCTTGATTAATCGGAAAAGTAATTTACTAAAATATTATTTAAATATTATGTATTGATTATTGAAAAATATTATTATTACAAAAAAAAGTATAGGCCCTATTTGTAAAAAAAATGTAAAATTTGTACATATTATTATATACCTCTATTCACATCTCATCAGGGTACACCGGTTAACTATTAATACATTCATGAGATCAAATATCTCAACAGGTACATTATTTTATTGAAATTTTATACGTAACAAAAACATTGTTTTTAACTTTTCGTGGGCCCTCAGAAGAGTGCGTTCAGTCGGGCCCATTATTATGTTGTAAAAATATAAATACACAGCTATTAATACGAAAAAAAGAACAATATTTTGACACCATAATTTTTATTTTTATTGAGCCGAAAGAGGTTTAATACAAAATGGTCTTATTATGGAATTAATCATAGTATATAAACAAAAAAATTTATTTTTGGTTAGCCGAAAGATAAGAGGTTTGACGCAAAATGGTCTGAAAATTTATCAAAATTGAACATGAAAAATATGATATTAATTAATGATAATATAAAAAAAAAACATCAGACAAGATACGAAAGCAGGGGGATTGATTCGTGATGGCGATGTGCGTGCAAATGCAAAGGCCACTGGTCACCTCCAAACGTTCTCGCGGACGAGTGTGATCGCTGGCGCGTTTGCTCAAGGGTGACGACCATCGTGACGGAGGGCTGGACCCGACCGCGACGGCCGTGGGAGCGACATTGGACGACGATGTTGTGCGCGTTGACGTTGCGCAGGTGCTAAAGACGACTGTTGTGACGGCGATGACGGAGAAATCAAAGCACTGAGCGAGCGAAAACAGCTATTTGATGCTGTGGAATCACCGGTGACCAGAAGCGCGACTAGGCCGGCGGAATTACCACTAGACGAAAAGGGGAAGGAATCGGCAGACCACAGCGCAACGCACCGCGATCCTGATAACCTCCGTGATTTTCGTCCTGGCTTTCCGACTCGGCCGGCGGGACCACCACTAGCCGAAAAGGGGAGAGAATCGTCGGAGCACGCCGCAATGCACCATGGTCCTGATCCTCTCCGTGATTTTCGTCCTGCGGTCTCGTCGGCACCATGTCTGTAGTATCAATAGCCCCGCCGCCGTGGAGTCGCGAAACGCCGAACCCTGAAACTTAATCAGTTTCTGTGGGTCGGACGATGAAGCGACGTCTGCATTCCAATAGCTTACCTTAGCTCTATCGCTCACCCGTCGTGATCTGAGGTCTTCGCCACCGCCGTCACGAGTCGCCTTCGTGCATGCTGCAGCCGTCGTCTAAGTACCGTAGGGGCGGTATCGTTGCCCACGCCGGTACAGCTAGCCGTCGTATGTCGTCATCGTCGTCGTCCGTCCGTCGCTCCTCGCACGACCGACGCCCGCGATGCCATCGACCACGACTTCGTCTCTCCGCGGGTGGCCGGAGAACGTACAGGGTGACTTACCACCGTACACCGTAAAGTGCTCTGTCACGTACCAAACCCCCATGTCGCCGCCGTCTTGTCTGGTGTTCCTAGGCCCGAGGAGGAGGGAGGGGTGGATTGCGGCTTCACTCTCTTCGGAAGCATCCGCACAGCACCAGACGTGTGATCCGCAATAAAAAACTCGAAAAAAC
>NW_021774432.1:0-704 GCF_005508785.2 Acyrthosiphon pisum | reverse complement strand
TTATATTTTCGATGAAATGACAACGGTTATGACTTATGATGTATGTCACATTGTTACTAGTATACTACTGTGTACATTGATAAGTAGGCAATAACTAATAATACAATTTCCAGAACGGACCTAATTACTAATTTCTGATACGGTGAAACTTATACCGTATTTTCTACAAGCTACACTCTACATTCTATTAATATTATATTGGGATATAAAGAAAATAATATATAAGAATTAATTGTTGTCAACCTTATAATTTTATAAATCTCTACATTAATATCATATTAATATCAGTTTATGTAGTAGTGTGTCAACTGGTGTCAGTGTGTGACTATGAGGATTCCAAGTTCAAACAGTGTAAGTCGTAAGAAGAGGGTCTTAGCAGATCATAATTTTGAAAAACATTGTTATTAAAATTCAAAAAGTATTTCTTTTAATCATTTATATATATTATATAATTTATATTCTAAATATAAGGTAGAGTTATAACAAGTATTTATAAAATAATATAGTCATAATATGGTATTGTTATTAATTTGTTTTACTTTATACCAAAACTAGTTATTTTCCTCCGACGAGATAAAAAAACGTTTATGAGTAAGTTAAAGGTATTTAAAAAAATAAAAGTAACTTAACTTTTAACTTAACTTCGTTATTATTTTCATGCAAATTTGTAACTTAACTTAGTTACTCAAATTCAGTAACTTTAT
>NW_021774431.1:0-1478 GCF_005508785.2 Acyrthosiphon pisum | reverse complement strand
CACCCCCCCTCAGTCAGCCCCACGACTAATGGTGGTCAGCGGGTCAGCCCCCCGACTCGTCCGATCGACTCAAACCGGTGTCAATATTTTTGTAACTCATTTGTAAGCCAATTGTAACCAACTTTTCATAATTTGTAACCAATTTATTTTGTACTCTGTCGATGTTTTAATAATGGGGGGTCAGCGGGTCAGCCCCCCGACTTTGTCCGATCGACTCCAAACTGGTGTCAATATTTTGTAACTCATTTGTAACCAATTGTAACCAACTTTTCATAATTTGTAACCAACTTATTTTGTACTCTGTCGATGTTTTAATAATGGGGGGTCAGCGGGTCAGCCCCCCGACTTTGTCCGATCGACTCCAAACTGGTGTCAATATTTTGTAACTCATTTGTAACCAATTGTAACCAACTTTTCATAATTTGTAACCAACTTATTTTGTACTCTGTCGATGTTTTAATAATGGGGGGTCAGCGGGTCAGCCCCCCGACTTTGTCCGATCGACTCCAAACTGGTGTCAATATTTTGTAACTCATTTGTAACCAATTGTAACCAACTTTTCATAATTTGTAACCAACTTATTTTGTACTCTGTCGATGTTTTAATAATGGGGGGTCAGCGGGTCAGCCCCCCGACTTTGTCCGATCGACTCCAAACTGGTGTCAATATTTTGTAACTCATTTGTAACCAATTGTAACCAACTTTTCATAATTTGTAACCAACTTATTTTGTACTCTGTCGATGTTTTAATAATGGGGGGTCAGCGGGTCAGCCCCCCGACTTTGTCCGATCGACTCCAAACTGGTGTCAATATATATTGTAACTCATTTGTAACCAATTGTAACCAACTTTTCATAATTTGTTACCCAACTTATTTAGTACTCTGTCGATGTTTTAATAATGGGGGGTCAGCGGGTCAGCCCCCCGACTTTGTCCGATATACTTCAAACCGGTGTCAATATTTTGTAACTCATTTGTAACCAATTGTAACCAACTTTTCATAATTTGTAACCAACTTATTTTGTACTCTGTCGATGTTTTAATAATGGGGGGTCAGCGGGTCAGCCCCCCGACTTTGTCCGATCGACTCCAAACCTGTGTCAATATTTTGTAACTCATTTGTAACCAATTGTAACCAACTTTTCATAATTTGTAACCAACTTATTTTGTACTCTGTCGATGTTTTAATAATGGGGGGTCAGTGGGTCAGCCCCCGACTTTGTCCGATCGACTCCAAACCGGTGTCAATATTTTGTAACTCATTTGTAACCAATTGTAACCAACTTTTCATAATTTGTAACCAACTTATTTTGTACTCTGTAGATGTTTTAATAATGGGGGGTCAGCGGGTCAGCCCCCCGACTTTGTCCGATCGACTCCAAACCTGTGTCAATATTTTGTAACTCATTTGTAACCAATTGTAACCAACTTTTCATAATTTGTAACCAACTTATTTTGTACTCTGTCGATGTTATAAT
>NW_021774430.1:0-1046 GCF_005508785.2 Acyrthosiphon pisum | reverse complement strand
CAACTTGTACACGACTTGCAAAAGACCGTGGGATAGTGGTTCTAACTCATCCCAATTTCTTATTATATAATTATCAATAATATTTATATTTCTTGGTCGCGCCTCTGCAGGCCCGATACTGCCCGTCGCGGTCCGCTTCTTCAAGCTAACTGCACGGCCCGGAAACCAATTTATCCATATTAAGTAATAAACGAACGTGATTATACAGTAAAAACAACCAAGTGTATAATTATTCACGATCACGGAACGTCGGAGATCGACGGACTGTATCAACCTATACCATAATAATATATAGCCTATAAAGTATAAGTAGATTCATGTCTTTATAATACATACTATATACTCGTATATTATACAATCACAACAAAATAACTAAAATAGTTATCCTAGGTTTTTAATATGTAATTTCGTCCAAATTTGTACTTAAAATGACTATAAAAATAAACTGTGTAAATGTATTTTTTAGATTTTTTGGTAACAGAATTAATTACTTACGTGGAATCTTGTTTTAAATTTTCAATTCTTAGATACAAAAATTGAACATTTTATACATTTTTAACTACAAAATAATTTTTCAAATTAAAATTTGATAAATTTTGTCAAAATTTGATCTTTAAAATGCTTATAAAAAAAAATTGTGCCTATGTATTTTTAATATTTTTCAACTGATATTGTAACAATATATCAGGAGATTTGTATTAAATTTATACACTTTTTGGCCCAACAGATAAAACTTAATTGATATTTATTGAAAAAAAAAATAAAAAAATTTAAAACTGAAAATGTCCGTAAACAGCTCAAAAAGAGTCAAAATATTTTCAAAATTGTATGGTGTATAGGAAATGCTAATATAAACATTCAGTAAAATTTTCATGTATCTGCAGTTATTCGTTTTTGAATTACAACAAAATAAGGAAATCGCTACATGAGAAATCGAGTGAATATCCAATGTTGTAAAAATTTGAATTTCAAACGATCATAAAAATTTAATTTGACTTTCTTATAGATATTTTTTGTTTGATAAAGGTAGATAATCTTATAAGGAA
>NW_021774429.1:0-702 GCF_005508785.2 Acyrthosiphon pisum | reverse complement strand
AAATCTATCGTTAGTCATAACATTTCTAAGGCCATGTTTTTATTCGCTATAATAATAGAAATTTTGTTCAGTTCTCATTTTATATGACTGTATAAAACAGTAAACTTTTACACACGGGGGGCTAAACAGATTTCCGGGGAGCTTGATAGAATTGTGGGGGGGCTATAGCCAGGGGCGGATTGGCGAATTTTTTCGGCCCGGGAAAAATGGATCAAACCGGCCCTGCACCGCAAATATGCACCCCCCCCCCCTAAAAAAAAAGGTCATAATTTTACTTAAATTTCAAAATTTGTTTAGTTTCACCACTAAATTAGTAAATTATATAATAGGTACCTATAATTTATTAAATGCTATAACAGTTTTGGGTTAGTCTGCAGATAAGATTAACCTGTTCAGACTGTTCTAACTTGAACTTGAAGTTTAATCTTATTATATTTTATATTCTGAGCGGAGCGATGAATTTATTGAATTTACAAATGTGTTTTTTTTTAAATTAAAATTTTTTATTTTTGTGTTTTTCATCACCTTTTAGGACAGTAAAAATACTTACATTTTCTTAAACTACAGTTTCACTTTTCTGATAGAAAAGTTAATCTAGTTGGTACTTTTGGGGGGCCAAAAATAAAATTTTCCAGTAGTTTTTAAAAGCGCAGTGAAAAACTAAAGAAAAATTAAGGAAAGACAGAAACTTTTACGCAGTCT
>NW_021774428.1:0-1039 GCF_005508785.2 Acyrthosiphon pisum | reverse complement strand
CTATGGGCCTTTAAAACACATTAACAGTGTCGTATAATTTTGTTAACAACCGTCAATATTTATAAATGTTAATACGACGGATGTGTATTAACTATTAATGTATTATTAATTGTATTTATAATTCTAAATTGATTATACAAGCTTAATTCTGTAGACAATGATTCCGATTAAGTGACTCATTTAGGTTTAGACATAGCACATTAACGTATTACCTATACGTACAATTTTGTTAATAGCCGTCAATTGAGAAATTTTAATACCTACAGCGGATATTTATGATATTATCATATTATGTATTTTGATATTTATCATCCTAAATTTAATTTTAAATACTATAGTCAAGTAGCTGCAGTTTAATTCTATTGTAGACAATTAAAAACAAAACTAAATTTAGTATCAAAAATGTCTATCCAACTACCGCCACAACACTCACAACTAAATTATAGTCATATAGACGGACTACAAATGATATACTAGTTTTAATTCAACATATTATACCTACCTTTACCTATATAATAAATAGATACACCAACTATAATATTAAAATTGTATCCATTAAATTATTTCTAAGACAAAAAAGGTGGGTAAGTGGATTTCGCTTTGCTGTACAGTAGGTTACAAGTGGGTCACTGTATAATGGATGGTATTAAATTTGAATTCAATGATATAATATCATTGTATAAGAAAAACGATTCTGAGCGGAGACGGTATGTTAGTCTAGGTATATGACATAATATTATATTAGGTACCTATAATAAATTCCAAATTAATCATATCATAATATCTATTAGGTACTTATAAGTTATAACGCGTTATACATCAACAAAAAACCGTGGTACTATCATAGATATATAATAGTATACTTTAGAAGTTTCAAGTACCCACGAATAATATTATACAATCACAACAAAATAACTAAAATAGTTATCCTAGGTTTTTAATATGTAATTTCGTCCAAATTTGTACTTAAAATGACTATAAAAATAAACTGCGTAAATGTATTTTTTAGATTTTTTGGTAACAGAATTAATTACTTACG
>NW_021774427.1:0-753 GCF_005508785.2 Acyrthosiphon pisum | reverse complement strand
TAATTGTAGGTACATTTGTCATTTGCATGTCTATTAAAAATCATATACCTAGATAATAATTTCATAATTATTGTTACGTGCCATTAAGCCCGTGAACCTACCCACAAAATATGTTGTTATTTTTTCTTTCTGAAAAGTATTGTTTTGTGGGACTTTGTTATATTATTATTTATTATGGATTCTAAAATAAAAGCGTTTGCCCCCGGCTCCAACAGAGTGCAAGCACTGAAAGCGAATGGCTCCCTCCCGTGAGCATGCCTATGAACTGCACATTTATGCACAAACGGAAATTAAAGCTGCGAATTCCAGTAGGAGGGGTGATAAAATGTATCTGATATGAATTGAGAAACATATCGAAATGTATGTTTCAAAATCAAAAATGTGATAATCGGGGATAAACGCATGAAATATTCGGGTGGTGAGGTTTGAAAAAATTGTATAATCTTTGTACCTAATACCTATTGTTATACCTACCTATATTAAATGATAGGTAGGTACATAATTGGTATTATTGATATTTTGTGGGGAGGTTAGCCCTTCGCGGCGAAACGGTCGCGGCGAATGGTCCGGCGGCGAAACGGTCACGGCGAATAGTCCGGCGGCGAAAAAGTCCGCGGCGAAACGGTCGCGACGAAAAGTCCAACGGTGAATCGGTTGCGGCAAAACGGTCCGCGGCGAAATGTCCGGCGGCGAAAAAGTCAGCGGCGAAACGGTCTGCGGCGAAATGGTCTGCGGCGAAACGGTCGCGGCGAA
>NW_021774426.1:0-1167 GCF_005508785.2 Acyrthosiphon pisum | reverse complement strand
GGAGCTAGGTAGTGAGCCAATGTATTGACAACTTTTCAGACGTTGACTTTCTTGAAGATAATTCTACCGACTTAGATGAAGCCATACGTTATTGGAGCGAATTATGAAACTGAAAGGTGAGAATATTGTTGATAGGTTTTTATTCCAGATCTATTTTACTGTGCTATTAGCTAACATACCCACCTGTTCACGCGGACACATTGTATAATATCTAATTGTGTGCGTGGACATATTATATTCAGCCCGTTTAGTCAAAATAAATTAATAAATAAATAATTATAATATGTTACAATCTTAAAATATCCATGACTTGTTTTAACAATAAAATACATACATAATAAGTGATTGCCTATAAGGTTGCTTAAAAAATATTCTTGCCTTTAAGTTTGATTATAACATTATGTCATTTCACTCTAATATATTAAGACTAACTTTACAAAACTGGATCTACTGTACTCACATTTGCGTGTAGCTCGTTGTTCAAAGAGAGAAGACAAATGCTACACTCACATATTTTTAACAAAGTTTTAATTTTTAGATAATACAATTTTGTTGAGCAAGAATCCAATTTTAATAACACAGAGGGCCTCAACATATTTGAATTGCAAAGAAACACATAACTAGTTTGGACATTGGTATCTTTTCTGAAGGGAAAGTGCATCTAGTTGGATGCGTTAAGCAGGTAAAGATTGAATGTTCCCAGTTGTTTTCAAATACGTCGGGAAAAACAAAAAGTAGATTGAGGAAAAATGATTATATTTTTAACAAACATTGATTTTCTTTTATTGGTAAAAAATACCTAGGTATAGATACATGATTTGTTTGCCAAATGTTCCTATCAGCATTTTCTATGCACCATACAATTTTTAAAACAATTTTACTCTTTGAGCTAGTTACAGGAATAATACATTTCAATTTTTTTGATTAGTTTTGTTTTTAATATTATTGTCAAGAAAATGTGTCAAAGAATTTGAAAATATAATACAGGCATCCTGTTACAGTTTCTATAATATCTGTTCACAGACATAAGAGATACATAGCCACCATTTTTCATGAGCATTTAAAGTTCACATTTCGACAAAATTCATCAACAATTTGCAATTTATTTTGTAGTTATAAATGTATAAAATGTTAAATTGTATATTTAGCTTATGCTTATACTATATA
>NW_021774425.1:0-270 GCF_005508785.2 Acyrthosiphon pisum | reverse complement strand
CCCCACACCCCCTATTATTATTCTATATCAAATTTACCTTTCTAAAAATTCAACTTACAGGTACTACAGTAAAAATAACTCATTAATTATATAAATACTGCTTTATTAATAAATCATTGAATGTACAATAAGCTGGCGAGCACCCTTTCAATTAAAAACTATTTATATATTTATTTATTTGATACGTTATCACTCAATATTTTTCAAAACTGACTATCCACCATAGGTACCTATGCAGTACCCACCCACCACCCCTCAGTGGCGCCGAGT
>NW_021774424.1:0-1319 GCF_005508785.2 Acyrthosiphon pisum | reverse complement strand
CAAATTGCAACACACCTCCTCGGCTTGTCAAACCCAGTGGCTGTCGATATTTATACCTAACTCTATCCAGTTAAGGAGTAGTTGGTTGGCTATTCCCACTACACGAACCGGTCCTTAGATCCGGGTTGTTGAATTGATATAAATAAAGTTTTCTGAGTTATATTTTACAGGTCCTAGAAACTTATGACCTGCGTTCATAGACTAACACAATTAACACGATATAGCAACGAATACAATGTTTTATTCAAGACTAAAATAATTATAATATTATAACCAATAAAATACACTATCACCTGAGTAACCCTGTTCTTAAGGGTAGTATATTGAAGATAACAGGAGTAGCGGAGTACGAGTTGAACAATATTGAATTATTATAATTTAACTATTAGGTACGTTATTATATACTTAAAGTTAATCAATTAATTACGTTTAATAATATTGTAAATATGACTATAGTAGACTGATGTATAGTCTCTATTTCACGGTTCAAAACTCGACTGGCTGCTATGCCAATAATATATAGGCTCGTACTCTACGTTCCTGTTTTCTGTTTACCTAAGCAAATTCGCCGAGTGCGACATAAATGACGAGTCAGTAAACTGCGAATCGTTACAATGGAAAATTAGTTTTAAAAAAACTAAAAAAAAGACTAAGCTCTTTGCAGCCCGTTTATGAAGTACTTATTATTTTTCTAAACAGCCTGCTGTTTTTCAGACTCATTGTATACAGACTACCAACAGTTAGGCCTTTTAAGAACTACAATCATTTTATGGTAATAACCATTTTAATTATTTTAGTTTAAGGGTTATTTATAATAACACAGTACATTATATTATGTAACATGTAAACTGAATAATTATATACGGTAATTTATTATTTATAACTTATAGCTTATTAATTTTTTACTAATATTTGTTAATAAACACTTAATATATTATTTAATATTGTAATGTAATATTTTTTGTAAGATTTAAATTTAATTTAATTTTTAAAATTTTTTTTTTTTTTGTCGTTAGTAATCTGTATATATAAAAAGACTTGTCCTGGGTGATTCATCATCGCCTAGCCGTAACTGCTGAAGCTATGGATATGAAATTTTCAGTAAATGTACTTATTACTATGTATAGGTGCACTAAGAAAGGATTTTTCGAAATTCGCATTTTAAAGAGGTGCTCAAACAGGGGTCTCGAGATTCACGATGGAAATTGGAAATTTTATTTTTATTTATTTTTTAAATAGTTGCCATTGGTTACAGTCTACAGTAGAAATTAGTATTTATTTATTACTGGTTTCCATTGGTTATTTGGGCAGATCAGGTA
>NW_021774423.1:0-1099 GCF_005508785.2 Acyrthosiphon pisum | reverse complement strand
AAGTTTTAATTAATTTTTGATTTAACTACAGCTCGTCCCGTCTACAATTTGGACTATATTTCAGCACCTGTGGCGGTGGAATCCCGTCCCGTTTCTCCAATACTAAATATTTTTTCATAAATTTTTTACCAAACGATAGGGTTTAATATACTTAAGTTGACGTGTAAGTTTCATAAGTCTCAGTTCATTTTTAAATTAACTACAGCTCGTCCCGTCTACAATTTGGACTATATTTCAGCACCTGTGGCGGTGGAATCCCGTCCCGTTTCTCCAATATTTAATATTTTTTCATAAATTTTTTACCAAAAGATAGGGTTGAATATACTTGAGTTGACGTGTAAGTTTCAAAAGTTTTAATTAATTTTTGATTTAACTACAGCTCGTCCCGTCTACAATTTGGACTATATTTCAGCACCTGTGGCGGTGGAATCCCGTCCCGTTTCACCAATACGTAATATTTTTTCATAATTTTTTTACCAAAAGATAGAGTTGAATATATTTAAGTTTTGTTGTAAGTTTCATAAGTCTTAGTTCATTTTTGAATTAACTACAGCTCGTCCCGTCTACAATTTGGACTATATTTCAGCACCTGTGGCGGTGGAATCCCGTCCCGTTTCACCAATACTTAATATTTTTTCATAAATTTTTTACCAAAAGATAGTGTTGAATATACTTTAGTTGACGTGTAAGTTTCATAAGTTTTAATTAATTTTTGATTTAACTACAGCTCGTCCCGTCTACAATTTGGACTATATTTCAGCACCTGTGGCGGTGGAATCCCATCCCGTTTCTCCAATATTTAATATTTTTTCATAAATTTTTTACCAAAAGATAGGGTTGAATATACTTGAGTTGACGAGTAAGTTTCAAAAGTCAAAGTTCATTTTTGAATTAACTACAGCTCGTCCCGGCTACAATTTGGATTATATTTCAGCACCTGTGGCGGTGGAATCCCGTCCCGTTTCTCCAATATTTAATATTTTTTCATAAATTTTTTACCAAAAGATAGGGTTGAATATACTTGAGTTGACGTGTAAGTTTCAAAAGTTTTAATTAATTTTTGATTTAACTACAGCTCGTCCCGTCTACAATTTGGACT
>NW_021774421.1:0-960 GCF_005508785.2 Acyrthosiphon pisum | reverse complement strand
AAACAAAATATTAGTTTAAGGCAATCATAAAAATCATAACATGTAAGTTTAACGTTTAAAGTCTGACTCTATGTCGAGCCATAATCAATGAATGGGTTAAAATAAATAGGTACATAATCACAGTCCATAAGTAGTAATTAACAGTAACACATTAAATAGTTAAGTAAAAATAAAAGTGTTCTGTTGAGGTATTAGGTATACGTCATGATCCTCAAAAAAAATAATAATCAAATGAACAAATACCTAACTGTTTAGTTATAACAATATTGGTTATTATGTATTATATAGTTATAGTATGTATATTGGTATGTGTGTAACTGACATAACATTCATTGACATAATGCTTCTAATGTTATACTTAAGAAGTAAACATAATCATGAACAATAATGATAGTAATAAAGTAAGTTGTAACTAAGAGTTAGCTAGTGTGTTAAAGTAATAATTGAAACAAAAAGTAAAGTGCATGTCTTTAATTGACATGACTTTAATTAAATACATAAAGTTCTATTTTGTTTATTAATATTGTACTATTTAGAATCTGTAGCAGTATTTGTATGCTACACTAAATTTATATAAATGACTCACATAAAAACTGAAATATATACCAAGTACCTACTACATGGTATATTAAATATTTATTTGTTAACCACACAATCGAGCCATTGTCTAACGATTTAGGTGCATTGCTCAATAAAGCATATTATTAAAGCAATAGCCGTGGATGTCAATTAAATATTATTATTTATCAATTGTCAATTTATTGCACATGATTAAACCTACCTATAGTATATATTAATAATAATATATTGTAATACACTCCATAAATCTACCTACATAAGTAACATCAAACATCATATCATTATACACTTTAACTACCAGACTTTACTGAAATATATGTAGGATATGTAATATTAGTTTATTACATATACAATTTGTAGCTTAGATATATTCAAGTATAT
>NW_021774420.1:0-774 GCF_005508785.2 Acyrthosiphon pisum | reverse complement strand
TTTTTAATATTTTTCAACTGATATTGTAACAATATATCAGGAGCTTTGTATTAAATTTATACACTTTTTGGCCCAACAGATAAAACTTTATTGATATTTATAGAAAAAAAAAAACTAAAAAAATTGAAAACTTACAATGTCCGTAAACAGCTCAAAAAGAGTCAAATTATTTTAAAAATTTTATCGTATATATAAAATGCTAATATTAACATTCAGTGAAATTTTCAAGTTTCTACAGTCACTCGTTTTTTAATTACAACAAAATAAGAAAATCGTTACGTAAGAAATCGAGTGAATATCAAATGTTGTAAAAATATGAATTTCAAACGCCCATAAAAATTTAATTTGAGTTTCTTATAGATATTTTTTGTTTGATAAAGGTAGATAATATTATAAGAAATCTTGTATTACATTTTCATATCTTAGATTTAAAAAGAAAAATTTTTATGAATTTATAACTCGAAATAATTTGCAAATTTTCGTGATTTTTCCATATTTTGTCATTTTTTGAACTTTAATTGCTTATAAAAAAAAACTGTGACTAACGATTTTTAATATTTTTCATCTGCCTTTGAAACAATATACTAGGAGCCTTCTATTAAATTTTCAAGCTTTTTTATCCAACAAATAAAATTTTATTGATATTTTTAGAAAAAAAACTAAAAAAAAATGAAAACTGACAATGTCCGTAAAGAGCTCAAAATAAGTCAAAATATTTTGAAAATTTTATCGAAGTATAGAAAATGGAAATTTAAACATTCAGTCAAAATTTCA
>NW_021774419.1:0-704 GCF_005508785.2 Acyrthosiphon pisum | reverse complement strand
TATCATCTTCACCAAAAAAGCCATGCGATATCACCGAGTATAGCATCTTCTTCGTCGTCGTTATTAAGTTTTGCTTCGATATACTAAATAAGAAAATCGTTACATGAGAAATCGAGTGAATATCAAATGTTGTAAAAATATGAATTTCAAACGATCATAAAAATTTAATTTGACTTTCTTATAGATATTTTTTGTTTGATAAAGGTATTGTTGTAATTAAAAAACGACTGACTGTAGATACTTGAAAATTTCACTGAATGTTTATATTAGTATTTTCTATAAACGATGAAATTTTGAAAATAATTTGACAATTTTTGAGCTGTTTACGGACATGGTCAGTTTTCAAAGGAAATCGCTACATGAGAAATCGAGTGAATATCAAATGTTGTAAAAATTTGAATTTCAAACGATCATAAAAATTTAATTTGACTTTCTTATAGATATTTTTTGTTTGATAAAGGTAGATAATCTTATAAGGAATCTTGTATTACATTTTAAAATCTTAGATTTAAAAAGAAAAATTTTTACGAATTCTTAACTCAAAATAATTTGCTAATTTTCGTGATTTTTCCATATTTTGTCAATTTTTGAACTTTAAATGCTTATAAAAAAAATGTGACTTAGGATTTTTAATATTTTTCATCTGCTTTTGAAACAATATACTAGGAGCCTTTTATTCAATTTTCAAGCTTTTTAATCAACAA
>NW_021774418.1:0-843 GCF_005508785.2 Acyrthosiphon pisum | reverse complement strand
CTTTAGAAGTTTCAAGTACCCAGTACCCCACGAATAATATTATACAATCACAACAAAATAACTAAAATAGTTATCCTAGGTTTTTAATATGTAATTTCGTCCAAATTTGTTCTTAAAATGACTATAAAAATAAACTGTGTAAATGTATTTTTTAGATTTTTTGGTAACAGAATTAATTACTTACGTGGAATCTTGTTTTAAATTTTTAATTCTTAGATACAAAAATTGAACATTTTATAAATTTTTAACTACAAAATAATTTTTCAAATTAAGATTTGATAAATTTTGTCAAAATTTGATCTTTAAATGCTTATAAAAAAAAATTGTGCATATGTATTTTTAATATTTTTCAACTGATATTGTAACAATATATCAGGAGCTTTGTATTAAATTTATACACTTTTTGGCCCAACAGATAAAACTTTATTGATATTTATAGAAAAAAAAAAATAAAAAAAATTTAAAACTGAAAATGTCCGTAAACAGCTCAAAAAGAGTCAAAATATTTTCAAAATTGTATGGTGTATAGGAAATGCTAATATAAACATTCAGTAAAATTTTCATGTATCTGCAGTTATTCGTTTTTGAATTACAACAAAATAAGGAAATCGCTACATGAGAAATCGAGTGAATATCCATTGTTGTAAAAATTTGAATTTCAAACGATCATAAAAATTTAATTTGACTTCCTTATAGATATTTTTTGTTTGATAAAGGTAGACAATCTTATAAGGAATCTTGTATTACATTTTCATATCTTAGATTTAAAAAGAAAAATTTTTATGAATTTCTAACTCGAAATAATTTGCAAATTTTCGTGATTTTTCCATATTTTGTCATTTT
>NW_021774417.1:0-756 GCF_005508785.2 Acyrthosiphon pisum | reverse complement strand
CAGCAAAGTCAATTATTTATAGATTTAAATATTATATTGCTAATATAGAAACTATTATACTAATATACATTCAAAAATTAAAGAACAAAATCTAGTTTTCTTGATTTTTTGCTCAATTCATTTAAAACTTCTTATACTGTGAGAGGGATTTCTTTATGAACAGCTAACATAGCTTAGCCATTAAGTCGAGTCTATAACCAAACAAATGTTAAAAAAATTGATATAAATTCTTATTTTAATATCCAGAAAATACCTCAGTCATTGTGTTTCGTAGATAAGATTTCAATCTTTTGAGACAAGAAAAAATTCTCTCGGGGGTGGATATTGAAACGGGTAAAGTGCATAGAATTTTTAATAGAAAATGTATATTAGGAAATATTTCTTTATCACGCTGTCTCAACGCTTCTAAACAATTTTTTAGATATTTTACATGCTTATTAAGTTTGGTATACCATATATGTAGTTCAGCTTTAAGCTTTTAACTGTTAGCTTATCAGTATCGAAGTAAAATTCAACAAGTTCATCAAAGTTTTCTGAATAAGTTCCAGAAAATAAACACTTGAAAGCCTAAAAAACAAATTTATATTTTGAGTACCTATTAAAAGTATATTAAAAGTATCGGCAACTGCGGGGCAGTGTACATATTCGAAATTGGAAGCATTTAACGATAAAATACGAATTGGGAAATTTTATGATGATATAATTCGACAAGTACATTATAAAGATGCATTATTTGTTCTATAGTAAAAAATAAAA
>NW_021774416.1:0-744 GCF_005508785.2 Acyrthosiphon pisum | reverse complement strand
TTATCAAACAAAAAATATCTATAAGAAACTCAAATTAAATTTTTATGAGCGTTTGAAATTCATATTTTTACAACATTGATATTCACTCGATTTCTTACGTAACAATTTTCTTATTTTGTTGTAATTAAAAAACGAGTGACTGTAGAAACTTGAAAATTTCACTGAATGTTAATATTAGCATTTTATATATACGATAAAATTTTTAAAATAATTTGACTCTTTTTGAGCTGTTTACAGACATTGTAAGTTTTCAATTTTTTTAGTTTTTTTTTTCTATAAATATCAATAAAGTTTTATCTGTTGGGCCAAAAAGTGTATAAATTTAATACAAAGCTCCTGATATATTGTTACAATATCAGTTGAAAAATATTAAAAATACATAGGCACAATTTTTTTTTATAAGCATTTAAAGATCAAATTTGGACAAAATTTATCAAATTTTAATTTGAAAAATTATTTTGTAGTTAAAAATTTATAAAATGTTCAATTTTTGTATCTAAGAATTGAAAATTTAAAACAAGATTCCACGTAAGTAATTAATACTGTTACCAAAAAATCTAAAAAATACATTTACGCAGTTTATTTTTATAGTCATTTTAAGTACAAATTTGGACGAAATTACATATTAAAAACCTAGGATAACTATTTTAGTTATTTTGTTGTGATTGTATAATATTATTCGTGGGTACTTGAAACTTCTAAAGTATACTATTATATATCTATGATAGTACCACGGTTTTTGTG
>NW_021774415.1:0-826 GCF_005508785.2 Acyrthosiphon pisum | reverse complement strand
TTAAAAAAGAGTTAAATTATCTTAAAAATTGTATCGTGTATAGAAAATGCTAATATAAACATTCAGTGAAATTTTCAAGTATTTACAGTCATTCGTTTTTTAATTACAACAAAATAAGAAAATCGTTACATGAGAAATCGATTGAATATCCAATATTGTAAAATATAAATATTATAAAATTTTAATTTGATTTACTTGTGGACATTTATTTTTTTATTGATAAAGGTAGACAAACTTATGAAGAATCTTGTATTACATTTTCAAATCTTAGATTTAAAAATAAAACTTTTCATGAATTTCTAACTCAAAATAATAATTTACAAATTTTCGTCATTTATACGTATTTTGTAAATATTTGAACTTTAGATGCTTATAAAAAAATTGTGACTGGATTTTTAATTTTTTTCATTTGCCATTGAAACAATATACTAGGAGCCTTCTATTAAGAGCTCAAAATAATTCAAAATATTTGGAAAATGCTATGGTGTATATAAAATGCTAATATAAAAATTCAGTCAACATTTCATGATTTTGGTCATTTGTTTAAGAGTTGCACCAAAAACCAAAATCAATTTTCTCAAAAACAGATTTTGCGAAAAAAAATTCTGCTTTTTCCTTAATTTTTCTTTTGCTTTTAATGGCGCTTTTGAAAACTACAAGGAAAATTTTACTTTTGACCCCCTCAAAGTACCAACTAGATTCACTCTTCTATCAGAAAATTCCAAATTCCAAATTTCAGTGAAATAAAAAATCAAATGAATAATAAAACATGAAATAATATAATATTTAATATTAAATTTAATTTAAAATATTAATTCAGTATTTT
>NW_021774414.1:0-830 GCF_005508785.2 Acyrthosiphon pisum | reverse complement strand
TAAGTGGCACGGCCCCCGTCACCCGCCTCCCTTGACGTTTCCAGTCCAGTGTAGTAGTCCGTGCTATGACCGTTTATAATCATGGATCGTTCTCCGTGCTGATATCATAGTTACATGATTATATGATATGGATGTATACCAAATACCAGATTGTTATGGATCACGTTACCAAAATACGTTGAATAGATAACTGATAAATATTTTATTTGATTAAATCATTAAAAAAAATATAATATTATGTAGGTATAAGGTAGGATAATTTAAGCTAAACGGTTGTCAACATAGAAGTATTTTTGGGGATGTTGGAATTATTGTTTTCATGTTTGTCCTATAATCATTAAACAATAAGCATAGTTATACCTAGAGTATGCAAATGTATGTGTAAATACAACCATCAGAAGATTTATAATAGTATCCAGTTCATCTCAAATATAAAAAAACATAAATCAAATATTTGATTTTATCAAAACAAAAAAAAAAAATGTAAATGGTAAATTATAGCTCATAAAAAAAAAATCTTGGTTGTAATTAGCCAGGTACCTACCTAATATTAATTTTTTAGATTTAGTGATTTAGTTAATTAGGAATTTCATGTATTGAGTATTAAAGATTTTTAAAGATCTTTAATTATATAGAAATTTAATAAATACCTATTACAATAATCTTAACAGAAAAATAAGGGTATCCTATAACTTTTTTGTGGCTTGAATATGTGTAGATATTTGTACCTACAAAATCCTGGGTAGTAGGTAAACATTTTGTATTTCCCTGACTATCTCATAATGATATAGATGTTCACTTAATTACAAGGTTTTAATAAAAAAGAATCC
>NW_021774413.1:0-759 GCF_005508785.2 Acyrthosiphon pisum | reverse complement strand
TTTAGGACAGTAAAAGTGCTTGGATTTTCTTCAACAGTACATTTTCTGATAGGAAAGTGAATCTAGTTGGTACTTTGGGGGGTCAAAAGTAAAAATTTTCCAATACTTTTCAAAAGCGCCGTGAAAAATAAAATAAAAATTAAGGAAAAACGGGAATTTTTACGCAAAATCTGTTTTCGAGAAAATTGATTTTGGTTTTTGGTGTAACTTTAAAACGAATGACTGTAGATACATGACATTTTCACTGGTTGTTTATATTTCCATTTTCTATACATGATAAATTTTTCAAAATATTTTGATTTGTTTTGAGCTGTTTACGGACAATTCCAGTTTCCAATTTAATTAGTTTTTTTTTTCTATGAATGTCAATAAAACTTTATTTGTTGAGTAAAAATACTTGAAAATTTAATAAAAGGCTCCTACTATATTGTTACAATGACATTTGAAAAATATTAAAAATCCTTAGTCACAGTTTTTTTTTATTAGCATTTAAAGTTCAAAAATTGACAAAATATGGAAAAATCACGAAAATTAGCAAATTATGTTGTTTATAATTCGTAAAAATGTTTCCTTTTAGAACTAAGATTTTAAAATGTGATACAAGATTCCTTATAGGATAATCTACCTTTATCAAAAAAAAAAATGTCTATAAGAAAGTCAAATTAAATTTTTATGAGCATTTGAAATTAATATTTTTATAACATTTGATATTTGCTCGATTTCTCATGAGACGATTTTCTTATTTTGTTGTAATAAAAA
>NW_021774412.1:0-776 GCF_005508785.2 Acyrthosiphon pisum | reverse complement strand
TAAATTTTAATCTAGATACAAAAATGAACATTTTATAAATTTTAACTACAAAATAATTTTTCAAATTAAGATTTGATAAATTTTGTCAAAATTTGATCTTTAAATGCTTATAAAAAAAAATTGTGCCTATGTATTTTTAATATTTTTCAACTGATATTGTAACAATATATCAGGAGCTTTGTATTAAATTTATACACTTTTTGGCCCAACAGATAAAACTTTATTGATATTTATAGAAAAAAAAACTAAAAAAATTGAAAACTGAAAATGTCCGTAAACAGCTAAAAAAGAGTCAAAATATTTTCAAAATTGTATGGTGTATAGGAAATGCTTATATAAAAATTCAATACAAATTTCATGTATCTGCAGTTATTCGTTTTTGAATTAGAACAAAATAAGGAAATCGCTACATGAGAAATCGAGTGAATATCCAATGTTGTAAAAATTTGAATTTCAAACGATCATAAAAATTTAATTTGACTTTCTTATAGATATTTTTTGTTTGATAAAGGTAGATAATCTTATAAGGAATCTTGTATTACATTTTTATATCTTAGATTTAAAGAGAAAAATTTTTATGAATTTCTAACTCGAAATAATTTGCAAATTTTCGTCATTTTTCCATATTTTGTCATTTTTTGAACTTTAAATGCTTATAAAAAAAAACTCTGACTAACGATTTTTAATATTTTTCATCTGCCTTTGAAACAATATACTAGGAGCCTTCTATTAAATTTTCAAGCTTTTTTATCCAACAAATAAAATTTTATTGATAT
>NW_021774411.1:3208-6886 GCF_005508785.2 Acyrthosiphon pisum | reverse complement strand
CCCACCTAAAAAATCATTTAAAAATTTGAAATTAAAAGTTGATGATTTATCCAATTACAATTATAACAGGATAGCATTGTTTACAATATTGTAACATTGTATCACAGCAAGTATGATTTTTGTTTTTAAAAATAATTTGAACTGTTCTGTGTGGGCTCGGAGTTATGGTTTTTGTTTTGTTTTAGTGGTTGTGTTTACTTGTTTAAATTTTAAAAAAATAATGGTGTTAGTTCCCATTGAGTCAAAAAAACCCTATAACTAAGTACCCCCTTGTTTAAATGTCTAGTTGCGCCTATGTTACCGCAAAACAAAACATAACGATTAACAAAATATACCTATTGTATATCATTAAACAAAACATAACGCTAAACGTAATTTATAGAAAATCATTGAACGAAAAATTATGCAAATATAACATTGTATCACATGAACAAAGTGGAAAAATTGAATAAAATCTGCTCAAAATGTATACATTGCATTTTCACCGTGTTTACTTTTGCATACTAATTTATTACTCGGGTGATAAACAAAATAAACAATAATTTACCTATGGATTTATAACGTATAGTGAATTATTGTCAGTGTTCGGACTTATCTAGATAAATTTATCTAGATGAATATCTAGATAATTATTTGTTCATCTTTTATCTTATCTAGATAAATAGTTACAAGGTATCTAAACGTTCATCTTAGATAATTTTTCTACTAATCTAAATAAATTCATCTAGATACATTTTTTATTGATAAATATCACGAAATTGTATCAAATTTTTAAATATTTATACAGATTCTCAAACAAAGTTTATGGTTTATAAATAATGTAATTATTTTTATTTATATCATTATAATTATTATTATGTTCCTAGTGCCCAACTAAAATATACTAAAATTTATAACCATTTAAAAAATAATTGTATCTTTTTTTTATCTAGATAAAAAAGTATTTATCTTTATCTTTATCTAGATAAATATGAGTTAAGTTATCTTTTATCTCAATCTAGATACATTTGAGTTGCATTATCTTTATCTTTATCTAGATAAAAAAATACTTATCTAATCCGAACACTGATTATTGTTGCATTCATGTGTTGTTACTGAAACCAACGACTTAAATGCCTTGTTAGCTAAATTGCTTAAAACCTCTGTAATTTGTTCCCAACCAGCATCAACATTTCCATCGACTATTATTTGCTTACTTTGTAGAGCCGCCTTGAAACTGTTTACAAAATGTTTGCCTATATATTATTATTGAAATTTGTCTATGTCAAGCCTTCGTCCCGCGCAGTCATCAATTGCTTATGCCATTATTATCATTCTCCTCAGGATCCCCTGAATTACAAATGTGTGCACCAAATCTTATAACGTATATTTGAATCTTAACATTAAAACTTTTTAAATAACAATATTTCCAATAGTCTGATACTATTTTTTTAGTATCCATTTAAATAAATATTTTGTCGAAATATCATAAGGCATGAATCACATAACAAAATATTTATTACTAATACCGTACTATAGTTTGATGTTATTTTAAATTACAATTAAATATTGATATATACGAATAATGATCTCAACCATAGTAATAATATGTTGAATGCAAAAGTAGGTATAACATATTAAAGTTAACAACACAATATTAGTTCTGCTGAACGTAAATTTGATACATATAAATCGTATGTACCTAGACTGATTTTACAAATCGGTAATATTTTAGGACTTTAAGGTCAGCTCTTAATAGTAAATAGATAGCAAAAATCGAGTCTGCGGTTATAAGGTAAAAGGAAAAAAAAATAAAATCAAAAACCGTTCTTGATGCCGATACATTTGAAAAAACTTTTTTGAAACCGAAACCAAATCCAAAAAAATTGAAAAACCGTTCTTAAAACCTAAACCAAAACCATAAAATTTAGAAAACCGTTCTCAAAAACCGAAACCGTAACCTCTACAATTTGGAACGGTTTCGATCCCTGCCCAGCACAATGTTTGCTTTTAGGGGTGCCGAAATATGTATCCCATGGTATGTTATGTCAATCTTTTTTGTATTATTTATGTTTTTGTTGCGATAGAGTTCATAATTCTTATTAATATTATTATGTTTCTGACTAGTTTTTTGTATACAACTATCTAATGTTATATTACTAGCAATTACTTGGAAAATATTTAGCAGTATAATATACTATATAGAAATCGATCGAACAAAGTGGAAAAATTGAAAAAAATCTGCTAAAATGTAAACATTGCATTTTCACCGTGTTTACTTTAGCATACTAATTAATTACTCAGGTGATAGACAAAATACAAAATATTTTACCTACGGAGCTTATAACGTATAGTGAATTATCGTTGAATTTATGACTTGTTACTGAACCATCAATTTATTATGGATATAGCATAAAATGAAACGAAATTAAAAATAATATTCTTCTATGGTATACTAGCTTATTCAATAGAAAAGAAAAAGTCACCATAAACAGGCTCAGAATAGGTCACACCAGATTAATCCACGTTTTCTTTCTGAAGAAAGAAGACCCACCCATATGCCCAACCTGCAACCTTCCCCTGACGGTCAAACGCATTCTAACTGAACGTAGGGAGTATGAACCACGACGTCTGAAGTACAGTTTAACTCGACATTTAGCTGAAAATCTAAACGCCGGTATCAATAATGTCCTCAAATTCCTTAAGGATACAGAACTTCTTAATAAAAATTAGTTTTTGGTTCATATAATGTTTATTACAAATGTAGATTGAATTCACTTATTTAATGTATCAGTATTAATTGTACATAATAATATCTACTTTGTTTTTTTTTTTTTTTTTTTGTTCTCTATATTATTACAGTTAAATGTTTTAGCCTATTGTAATAATTTACTCTTTAACGTAAAAATAATGTTAAATATTATTTAAGCCGGTGGCCTAAGTCACCGAGGCAGTTATTATGAATAAAAAAAGCAAATTTTAAATCTAAAAAATTGTAAATTTAATGATTTTGGTATGATAATTTCAGAATATTACTAAAAAAACAACATCAACAAGTATTAATTGTATTATAAAACCACTTAATATCTAATTGACTGTTAAATCGGTCAATGTAAAAGCAATCTGTTATTTTTCCAACTTTGTCTAACATTGCTAAAATGTCTTAAATTGGTACCGCCAAATTGCTTTTACGTCAACAGTTAGTAAAATATTTGAGATACTTGGGTAAAAACAACTTCGATATATTTTAAAACAGGGCTTGCAAACGTTATAATACCGTTATATTTGACGAAAAACGATTGCAATTTTTAAACGTGATTATAGCGGAAAACGATAATCAAAGTTAATTAAATACCACACATTGGCACAACTATTGTAACAACTAGTGTGACAAAATTAGCCCCACCTAAAAAATCATTTAAAAATTTGAAATTAAAAGTTGATGATTTATCCAATTACAATTATAACAGGATAGCATTGTTTACAATATTGTAACATTGTATCACAGCAAGTATGATTTTTGTTTTTAAAAATAATTTGAACTGTTCTGTGTGGGCTCGGAGTTATGGTTTTTGTTTTGTTTTAGTGGTTGTGTTTACTTGTTTAAATTTAAAAAAATAAATGGTGTTAGTTCCCATTGAGTCAAAAAAACCCTATAACTAAGTACCCCCTTTGTTTAAATGTCTAGTTGCGCCTATG
>NW_021774411.1:0-884 GCF_005508785.2 Acyrthosiphon pisum | reverse complement strand
TCATTGAACCGAAAAATTATGCAAATATAACATTGTATCACATGAACCAAAGTGGAAAAATTGAATAAAATCTGCTCCAAAATGTAAACATTGCATTTTCACCGTGTTTACTTTTGCATACTAATTTATTACTCGGGTGATAAACAAAATAAACAATAATTTACCCTATGGATTTTATAACGTATAGTGAATTATTGTTGCATTTCATGTGTTGTTACTGAAACCAACGACTTAAATGCCTTGTTAGCTAAATTGCTTAAAACCTCTGTAATTTGTTCCCAACCAGCATCAACATTTCCATCGACTATTATTTGCTTACTTTGTAGAGCCGCCTTGAAACTGTTTACAAAATGTTTGCCTATATATTATTATTGAAATTTGTCTATGTCAAGCCTTCGTCCCGCGCAGTCATCAATTGCTTATGCCATTATTATCATTCTCCTCAGGATCCCCTGAATTACAAATGTGTGCACCAAATCTTATAACGTATATTTGAATCTTAACATTAAAACTTTTTAAATAACAATATTTCCAATAGTCTGATACTATTTTTTTAGTATCCATTTAAATAAATATTTTGTCGAAATATCATAAGGCATGAATCACATAACAAAATATTTATTACTAATACCGTACTATAGTTTGATGTTATTTTAAATTACAATTAAATATTGATATATACGAATAATGATCTCAACCATAGTAATAATATGTTGAATGCAAAAGTAGGTATAACATATTAAAGTTAACAACACAATATTAGTTCTGCTGAACGTAAATTTGATACATATAAATCGTATGTACCTAGACTGATTTTACAAATCGGTAATATTTTAGGACTTTAAGGTCAGCTCTTAATAGTAAATAGATAGCAAAAATCGAGT
>NW_021774410.1:0-1487 GCF_005508785.2 Acyrthosiphon pisum | reverse complement strand
CCGTGACATATAATGTATACATCAACTCATTAAATGTATAACGAAAATAATTAGCCCTAATTATTGGTAATACGGGTGATGCGCGAGCGAATCCTACAGCTGTTGGAAGAGGTTTAAATCTCAACTTTCTAATAATCTCACGACGTGAGACAGTAAAATTATTGTGACAGTTAGTAATTTCCGGAATATTGGGGACGAATACATGCGGCGCGATCTGTATATTTCCATGCTGTACGGCGCCTAGTAAAATTATAATAATATAATATAAATATTCAAACAAATACTTACGACGAGCATTATCGGGGATGACTGTATGTGGTGTGATTCGAATATTTCTCTGTTGAATCGGGACCTGTGTGATACCTAGTAAAAAATATATTATATAATATAAATATTTAAAGTGGAAAACAGAAATACTTGCCATGAATATTTTTCAAATGTTTTTTGAGGTTCGACTTGTAACTGAATGTGACGGCACATCTAGTACACGGGAAACGAACACCGTCGTGCGTTTTTCGGTGTGCGACCAAACTGCGTTTTGCCGTGAATTCCGAAGTACATTGATCGCATTTAAACAATTTTAAATGCATTTTTCGATGCGCGATCAAATTAGTTTTGTAGACGAAATCCATAGGACATTGTTCGCATTTAAACGTTTTTAAATTAACGAGAATCGTTAACGCACATCGTATGTGACGCTCGGACATCTGATGTATAGACCCTATGGATAACAAAAGATTTTTTCCCTGAGTAATATATAAAAACTACAATATATACAAGCTAGAATATACAGAATACTTAAAACTAAAATATGTAAAGAATATTTAAAACTAAAATATGTAAAGAATATTTAAAACTAAAATATTTATAAGCTAAGTAATACGTATAATCATTGGTGGATTTACCAAGTCTCCACCTCATAAAGACGACTATTGATATAAGCTAAATTATATACATCACCGAAATTGTACATGCGGTTGATATATAATCGATCAATTCTACTATGATCAACTTCGATGTCCAACCGGTGAAATATATTAGTTTGCTTTTTTATACAGATATTATTTATACCTACATCTAAGTACATTTTATGATTAATATTTACATTTGTGCAAAGTTTAACAAAAATATTGAATGTTAAACGTTGCCAATAATTTAATCCTAACCTATTATCTCCAAATTTAAAGTTTTTAACCATGTATTTCGCTAAATTGTCTAAGTATTCGAGTCCTGACACATAATTGAAAACCAGACTATTAAACCCAAGATACCTGTTCCACATAGCGTTGCGAGTATCGCAGGTTATTTCATATACATTCTCATAAATTTTCCGAAAAAGATATTCAAAATCGTAACTCGAATATTCCGCTAGTAATGGTACCAGCCATTCAAGTTTCGAATTGAACTTTTGGGCGACAAAGTAACGCCATAAACCGTTATTCAGCGTATGATATCGGTAACAAAAATTCGTCATTTTATGTTTACAA
>NW_021774409.1:0-338 GCF_005508785.2 Acyrthosiphon pisum | reverse complement strand
TTTATTGGAAATAATTGGTTTGGAAATATATTTTTGTCAACTACAATAATAGAGTTTTTATTTAATATTCTGTATTTCTGTGTTGGCCGAAGCCCAAAGGTTTGTGAAAACCAGATTTCTAAAAAAAGTTATTGAATTTTGAATAACAATATTCCCTTTAAAACTATTAGATAACTATTAGAATACCTACTACCTATGTGTTTATATTACAATAATTAGAAACCCACTTTAAAAACCAAATGTATTTGAAAAATATTCCAAATACTTTTTCAAAGTATTTGAGTATTTACTCAAGTAATTTTTAAAAGTATTCTTTACAGGACTGATAGGTATTATAT
>NW_021774408.1:0-996 GCF_005508785.2 Acyrthosiphon pisum | reverse complement strand
GGTCTAACCCGGGGAAGTGCTCAAATGGAGATTTTGAGGTTTACGGTAGAAATTTTGTTCTAAAGCTATTATAATAATAATTATTGGTGCCATTGGTTAATCGTCATTTAAATTATCATTATTATTATTAATGACGTATTGGTATTAGTATTTTATTTGTATATTGGTTAATCAAGCATGTACATATTGCCGCTCATCGGCGGTGTCTGCAATCCACCGTAGTCGGATTGTCTACCAGGGTGGCTGAATAACACGTAGGGTCAGTTGCACCGTCTCTGATTAAAGTTAACCGGAGTTTAATCGGCCTAATTTGCCCGGTTAAATATCTGTTATCAGCTGATTAAGCTTAATCGAAGTTTAACCGTAGACGGTGCAACCGGCCCTTACTGTTGCGAGTTATATCCAAAAGGATTTGAACAATCACAATTTTTTAAATAGACAATAGTTGTCAAAATATTATAATATAATATACTTTTAAACTAATATTTTATAGTCTATTGAGCTACATTAAACATACTAACTAACATACTAACTAAGTCCTATTAATTCATATATATGCATATTACGATATGCTTACCTACTTTATATAATTACTATTCTATATACCGGCGCATTCAAATTGCGTCCCTAAATTATATTTTGTCCTAGTTGCGTCCGTGGTTTTATCACGACACATCCGAGTTGCGTCCACGGTTTTCTCGCAACATGTACGAATTGCGTCCACGGGTTAATAAATTCATATAGATAATCTCAATCGACAGTCGACACATTCGAAATGCGTCCGCGGTTTTCTCGCTACATGTATGAATTGCGTCCACAGGTTAATAAACTCATATAGATAATCTCAATTATCGATATCTGTAAATACTACCTTACAATTTAGTTGGAAATTAATTTTGTTCATGTTAGCATCAGTCACACTTCCACATTCTAGTTCGACAAATTATCGTATTTTTATATATTATTTTTATTTATACAATGGGAGTAATTAAAATG
>NW_021774407.1:0-733 GCF_005508785.2 Acyrthosiphon pisum | reverse complement strand
CCCCCCCCCCCAAAAAAAAAAAAAAATAATATATATAAAGTTATTTTGGTTGTGTGGTAACCAAGCCCTTTTCTCACATTGATGTATAAAATGTTCACCCCCTGAAATGTCTTATATGTACTTAAGACATAAACAGTGGCAGACAGGATATAAGCATTTTGAGAGTTCATGTATCCAACAAAAGTGTCCTACCCACTTGTCATTTTTCTTTGGTAATTGCAACTTATATAATAAAAAAATGTCTAACTGCACTTAACTATAATATTCAGATAATATATCATTATAATATTATATCTTAAATATTGATTAAAAAAATAGTATATATACTAATAAAAAAATTAATTCACTTATCATAGGTACATTTAGTAAATTTATAAATGGCATATATCTTTTTATCTTAGGAACTAAATATTTAAATTAATCGTTAAATTTGATATTTCTATGACGGATAAAGTATATTAAATTTAAGATAGGTACAAATGAATGAATCCTTAAAGTACATTAAAATAGGAAAAACGACTGTACAATTAGAAAAAGGTGGACAAGTGGGTGTCGCTCTGCTATACAGTAGGTTACAAGTGGGTCATTATAATGGATAGTGTTAAATTTGAATTCAATGATATAATATCATTGCATAAGAAAAACGATCCTGAGCGAAGACACTCAGTCAGCATATAATATTACCTACCAAGTATATTCGATGATATTATTGTGAATTAAGAAATTTATATAT
>NW_021774406.1:0-813 GCF_005508785.2 Acyrthosiphon pisum | reverse complement strand
TTTGACTTATATAATAATATATTTATATATATATTATTTATTTATTACATTCATGATAAAAATGAAAACCACAGATGAATAAATTTATCACTAATACACCTATAAGTAATTATATTTTTTATTTTGTACTGTATTTGTGATAAGTAGTGTAATCATATTATATTTTTATTTTATTCCAAATTATACATTATAATTTATAATAAACCTACAATAATTTGAAAAAAAATTGTCGTCAGCACGCGATGAGAGTTGGTACAATTTTTAAAAAAGGTATTGTGAGCTCAAAAAAATATTTTTTTTCCAATTTTTATAATTGTAATTATTAAAAATGTATTGCTATGTTTGAATTGTCCTTTTTTACGTAACTACTTTGGGCTATTTTGTATTTTCTATATGAAATAAAGTCTCTGTATTTATCAATACGAAAATTATGTCATCACAACAGTAGGTTTCATAGGCACAGGCATGACCTGCGAATTTTGATCCAACTTAGGTACATTATAAATTGTGGTGCATAATATAAACATTTTTATCTAAGTTTCTGGTTTTGTATTAAGTTTTTTGATTTTCATTAGCCAAAAATAAACATTTATAAAAAGTATTATTAGTATTAAAATTTTATTTTAAAATTACTAAATACAATTTCATATAACCTACCTAGTTATTTATTTATCTGATGAAAGGAATATTGTATTATCAGATCATAAAGCTTATTTCAAAATTTGGGGGTCATATTCCCAAACCTTAATCTAATTTTTTTTGAGGGGGGTGCAGTATCCCCATCCCCTGGATATGTCACTATTGTGGATTACT
>NW_021774405.1:0-797 GCF_005508785.2 Acyrthosiphon pisum | reverse complement strand
AAAAGAAATATATAGTCACGATTTTTTTTTTATAAGCATTTAAAGTTCAAATTTTGACTAAATACGTAAAAATTACGGCAATGTTCAAATTATCTTAGACAGAAAATCATAAAAGTTTTTCTTTTTAATTCTAAGATTTGGAAATTTAATACAAGGCTCCTAACATATTTTTACAATAGCAGTTGCAAAATAAAAGGAATACATTGTCACAATTTTTATTTATAAGCATTTAAAGTTCAAATTTTGACAACATATTATGTAAAAATCATGAAAATTCGTAAATTATTTTATGCTAGATATTCATAAAAAATTTTCCTTTTATATCTAAGATTTCAAAATTTAATACAAGGCTCATAATATATTTTTACAATAGCAATTGAAAAATAAAAGAAATATATAGTCACGATTTTTTTTTATAAGCATTTAAAGTTCAAATTTTGACTAAATACGTAAAAATTACGGCAATGTTCAAATTATCTTAGACAGAAATTCATAAAAGTTTTTCTTTTTAATTCTAAGATTTGGAAATTTAATACAAGGCTCCTAACATATTTTTACAATAGCAGTTTCAAAATAAAAGGAATACATTGTCACAATTTTTATTTATAAGCATTTAAAGTTCAAATTTATACGAAATATGTCAAAATTGCGAAAATTTGCAAGTAATTTAGTGGTTGAAAAATCGTAAAAATTTTTTCTTTTATAACTAAGTTTTTAAAATTTGGTACAAGGTTCTCCATAAGTTTTTCTTTAAAAATAATATATCCTAGACTGACAAATCATCTCCGTCAGAATCG
>NW_021774404.1:0-921 GCF_005508785.2 Acyrthosiphon pisum | reverse complement strand
AAGTTATGATAATAAACTAATTTAAATTAATTAAAATATAATAAGCAGGGCCTCGTAAGTTCATGCATCTGCATGTTTTTTTTGCTACACAGGAAAACATGCTAGCTGAGATACAAATCCATTTCATAGCAATAGTAATAATAATATGAAGTTTGATAGTGCATGTTTTGCATGTTTTGGGTGTAAAGGCATATTATGGCATATAGTCGATTTTTTACAGTCGTTAGTGCATATTATTTCATAAAAATATTTTTTAGACAAATATTTGAAATGTTTCTTGTTTCTTATTTACTTTCCTGTTTACAAAATTGTAGTGTTTTGATTTATTTTTATTCAGTGAGTGTGTGACTACCTAATGTCCTAGTATACCTACATACTTATTTAGATTTTATGCGTTTTACGAAATATCGCGGAAACAGTGTAATCGCTACCACTACCATCCTCCACCGTATAAAGTGGCAGCTTCTCACCAACCAGCATTTATAATTTTGTACATTGCTACACTCTACAGTATAGTTTTCTTTTCTTACACTCGCCGATGAGTTTACTCGTATGTGTCGTATGCGTTTATCCATTCAATTTCCTGTTTTAGTGTTTTCATGTGAGGTATAGGTAGGTTACTACTGTACACATTATTCATATTTTATTTTAACAATGCCGAAAGAAAAACAAACAGTTGCAAAATTTTGTGGAGGAATTTGAATTTTTTAAATTTATGGATTAATTCTTATTATTTTAAAACTTTTTCATAATTTTTTTACATAATGCATATTTTGAGTGCATAATTTAAAAATGTTAGAGCATATTAATTCATATTTTCGAACTTTTTAGTGCATATTTTAATGCATATTTTGACAATTTTTAGTGCATGAATGCATGCTTATTTATGCATTTTTTAGTGCATGAAGTAACGAGCCCTGA
>NW_021774403.1:0-785 GCF_005508785.2 Acyrthosiphon pisum | reverse complement strand
TATATTGTTTCAAAGGCAGATGAAAAAATATTAAAAATCGTTAGTCACAGTTTTTTTTTATAAGCATTTAAAGTTCAAAAAATGACAAAATATGGAAAAATCACTAAAATTTGCAAATTATTTCGAGTAAGAAATTCATAAAAATTTTTCTTTTTATATCTAAGATATGAAAATGTAATACAAGATTCCTTATAAGATTATCTACCTTTATCAAACAAAAAATATCTATAAGAAAGTCAAATTAAATTTTTATGATCGTTTGAAATTCAAATTTTTACAACATTGGATATTCACTCGATTTCTCATGTAGCGATTTCCTTATTTTGTTGTAATTCAAAAACGAATAACTGCAGATACATGAAAATTTAACTGAATGTTTATATTAGCATTTTCTATACACCATACAATTTTGAAAATATTTTGACTCTTTTTGAGCTGTTTACGAACATTTTCAGTTTTCAATTTTTTTAGTTTTTTTTTCTATAAATATCAATAAAGTTTTATCTGTTGGGCCAAAAAGTGTATAAATTTAATACAAAGCTCCTGATATATTGTTACAATATCAGTTGAAAAAAATTAAAAATACATAGGCACAATTTTTTTTTATAAGCATTATAGATCAAATTTTGACAAAATTTATCAAATTTTAATTTGAAAAATTATTTTGTAGTTAAAAATTTATAAAATGTTCAATTTTTGTATCTAAGAATTGAAAATTTAAAACAAGATTCCATGTAAGTAATTAATTCTGTTACCAAAAAATCTAAAATAATACATTTACACAG
>NW_021774402.1:0-963 GCF_005508785.2 Acyrthosiphon pisum | reverse complement strand
TTTGAACCAAATGAGTTGGCCAAATTGACCAACTAGTGCTTTCATATGTAAATGAAAACTTGACGAGCGTACGCAAATAACGACGATCGACGTGAGGGATTAAATAGGATTCATTAGCGTTAATAAATGTTATTCATGAGGCATTCGCCGTACACTTCGGACTGCGGGACTTTAGTTCGCAGAACCGCAAAGTAACGATCTGGTTACTGGCAGTGTTAGCACAGTCCATTCACCTTATAACTATAATTCGTCTAATATCATATATTATGTATAATATAAAATCAGCTTTCACCACAATCACGGATGAATAATCAAGTTCTTATAGTATTATTGAATCGTCTCAAATTTTAAGACGTGGTGGAATAAATTTTAAAAAAAATAATATTATTTTAATACACCTCGGTTGCCTACTTTCAGTGTTGATTATTTTTTAACTAAATAAGTAAAAGGTCCATCATAGATAATTTGATTACCTTTAGTGTTATAGTATTATAGTATTATTATATATATTTTTAATTTTTTTTTGGTATATTTATATTTTATCTTCTAATGAGTTCCTACTTGAAGTCACTACAGTGGATAGAATAAGCTACTTATTGTATACAAACACTGAAACATACCGCATATAATAATATTTGTTTCGATAAATAAGCTTTAAAGTGGGTAGTTATAATAACAGTTTAAATGGTGTTTGGATATTACAGTATGATTCTATATTGTAGGAATGGTAGGTAATAATTAATAATAATATATTGTTTGATTTTATATTTATATTTTTAATACCTATTATGTATAAAATATAACTGAATAATATAGGACCTGCTTCGCACCTGTAGAGTTTTAAAAGAAATTGTACCACCTTTTTAATTGAACTAATTTAATTTATATGTTTAATAGTTATTTACATGTTTGTTAAATTGCTTTGTACGCGTTGAGTTCGTTATTTGCATTTTATATTTTATT
>NW_021774401.1:0-792 GCF_005508785.2 Acyrthosiphon pisum | reverse complement strand
TATTCAGTTTAATTCAGATTTTCGTCTTACCAGCTTTGAGTACTTTTGCGTTCCCCGCTAAATTTACAGGACGCGCGTGGCCCTACTTTGTTCCGGCGGGCCCGCCGCGGCGGACATGACGTGCAAAACGAGTGCCGCCGTGCCCGTGTTTATCAATAAATTTTTACAAAAGTAGTTTTACCACTTTACGTCGCGTAGGTATTACTATATACAGGCCCTAAATACAGGCGTCGAAAAGTTCGATTTTTTTTATTTACATGTAACTTCGTTATTATAATAATATTATATTTCACTGCCTTTTGTCCTTATGCCTACTCGGTCACCCTTCCTTTTATCGGTATTTATATATTTTATATTTGGCATAAATATACACGATATAGCCACTGTAGGATATTGGTCTGTAGGTGGGTAGGTACATGTATAATATATATTATATAATGAATAAATGTATAAATATTAATTATATAATAAAATATCCTAGCTCGATTCGAGTCGACTATACCGTAGGTAAGTTTAATCGCGTTCGGGACGGCGCAACGGTTTAAGAGTTATAGATTTGACTCCAGTTCTTAAGTAGGTAAGGCGTCGGTGGGGAATACCGGCGGCGTTTTTTTTTCGTTATTTACCTTTCGCTATCACATCCGCCTTATCATGACGAAAATGTTCAAGTCTTACCTACTGCTTTTACGGCATTAATTGTACGAACCCGTTAGGATTTTATTCGGGTTGCCGGCTAAATATTTTATAGGCCGACGCGCGGCCATATTTCGTTCCCGACGGGCCAGCCGCGCG
>NW_021774399.1:0-802 GCF_005508785.2 Acyrthosiphon pisum | reverse complement strand
GAATTACAACAAAATAACAAAATCGCTACATGAGAAATCGAGTGAATATATCCAATCTTGTGAAAATATGAACTTCAAACGCTCATAAAAATTTAATTTGAGTTTCTTATAGACATTTTTTTTTCGATAAAGGTAGATTATCCTATAAGGAATCTTGTATTACATTTTAAAATCTTAGTTCTAAAAAGAAAAATGTTTACGAATTATTAACTCAAAATAATTTTCTAATATTCGTGATTTTTACATATTTTGTCAATTTTTGAACTTTAAATGCTAATAAAAAAAAACTGTGACTAAGGATTTTTAATATTTTTTAAATATCATTGAAACAATATTGTAGGCGCCTCGTATTAAATTTTCAAGTATTTTTACTCAAAAAATAAAGTTTTATTGACATTCATAAAAAAAAAAACTAATTAAATTGGAAACTGAAATTGTCCGTAAACAGCTCAAAACAAATTAAAATATTTTTAAAATTTTATCATGTATAGAAAATGGAAATATAACCAATCAGAGAAAATGTCATGTATCTACAGTCATTCGTTTTAAAGTTACACCAAAAACCAAAACCAATTTTCTCGAAAACAGATTTTGCGTAAAAATTCCCGTTTTCCCTTAATTTTTCTTTTGTTTTTCAAGGCGCTTTTGAAAACTATTGGAAAAATGTTATTTTTGACCTAGATTCACTTTCCTATCAGAAAAGGTACTGTTGAAGAAAATCCAAGCACTTTTACTGTCCTAAAAGGTGATGACAGACACAAAAAAAATTTTAAAAAAACACACATCATTGTAAAATCAATAC
>NW_021774398.1:0-942 GCF_005508785.2 Acyrthosiphon pisum | reverse complement strand
GTAAGTAAATAATTCTGTTACCAAAAAATCTTAAAAATACATTTACGCAGTTTATTTTTATAGTCATTTTAAGTACAAATTTGGATGAAATTACATATTAAAACCTAGGATAACTATTTTAGTTATTTTGTTGTGATTGTATAATATTATTCGTGGGTACTTGAAACTTCTACAGTATACTATTATATATCTATGATAGTACCACGGTTTTTTGTTGATGTATAACGCGTTATAAGTACCTAATAAATATTATGATATGATTAATTTGGAATTTATTATAGGTACCTAATACAATATTATGTCTTATACCTAGACTAACATACCGTCTCCGCTCAGAATCGTTTTTCTTATACAATGATATTATATCATTGAATTCAAATTTAATACCATCCATTATACAGTGACCCACTTGTAACCTACTGTACAGCAGAGCGAAATCCACTTACCCACCTTTTTTAATTTAGCAATTAATAAAACATTTTTACGAATTTTTTTACGAACTTTTAGCATGAGCCAAAAAGCCAGTAAATGTACCTACATTGTATGACTTTCGACTTGCGTGAGTCGTTTGGCAATTAGACAGTTTGACATTATGTATTATTTAATATTTTCATTATTTGGTTTTATACATTCAAAATCAAGAAATCCTTTGGGTGTCGAGAAGTGCTCAAAATTGGTAACTGTTTTTAAGCATCTCAACAAATATAATATTATATAATTTATGGCATATACCATTACATAAAATTATAGTAGGAAGTTTCATTAATTTTTTTTTTTAAGCATCTCAAAAAATTAATATTATATTATAGTATATTAATATATGTCATTATGTAAAAAGAAGTTTTGTTAATTTTTATTTTTATTTTTAAGCATCTCAACATTCTCAACAAGTAATATTATATTATTATATATTAGAGTATTATGACATTATATAAAACCTAG
>NW_021774397.1:0-1066 GCF_005508785.2 Acyrthosiphon pisum | reverse complement strand
TAAAATCTTAAAAAAAAAATTGAAGGAGGGTGTTGGCGCCCGCAGGCAAAAGCATTTTAGACGACAAAAAAAAAATTTAGAAAAATTATAAATTAGGGATTCATATTTAAAATTGCAAACTACATTCTCTAGATTCTCAAACTGAAGAAACTTATCTCTCTACCTAATTTATCAGGGCATGAGGTATTCAATTATGAAAATAATAGCTTAACTTAAAATATTAAAAAAAAAAATTGAAGGAGGGTGTTGGCGCCCGCAGGCAAAAGCATTTTAGAAAACAAAAAAAAATTTAGAAAAAATTTTAAAGAAGGGTTACTGAAGATATCAAATTACAATCTCCGAAGTCTTAAATAGAAAAAACCATTATGCTAATCAATTCATCAAAGTACGATTATTATGAGGGCACCAGGTAATCAATGTTGAAAAAATTAAGCCACACTTAAAATCATAAAAAAAAAATTGAAGGAGGGTGTTGGCGCCCGCAGGCAAAAGCATTTTAGAATACAAAAAAAAAAAGGTGGGTAAGTGGATGTCGCTCTGCTGTACAGTAGGTTAGAAGTGGGTCACTGTATAATGGACAGTATTAAATTTGAATTCAATGATATAATATCACTGTATAAGAAAAACGATTCTGAGCGGAGACGGTATATCAGTCTATGTATTAGACATATAATATATACTTATCTATGGTACTAAAAAAAAATTGACCTATAATAGGTACCTATAATAAATTCCAAATTAATCATATCATAATATCTATTAGGTACTTATAAGCTATAACGCGTTATACATCAACAAAAAACCGTGGTAAAATCATAGATATCTAATAGCATACTTTTGAAGTTTTAAGTACCCACGAATAATATTATACAATCACAACAAAATAACTAAAATAGTTATCCTAGGTTTTTAATATGTAATTTCGTCCAAATTTGTACTTAAAATGACTATAAAAATAAACTGTGTAAATGTATTTTTTAGATTTTTTGGTAACAGAATTTATTACTTACGTGGAATCTTGTTTTAAATTTTTAATTCTTAGATACAAAAATTGGACATTTTATAC
>NW_021774396.1:0-1162 GCF_005508785.2 Acyrthosiphon pisum | reverse complement strand
ATAAAAATATCCTAGCTCGAGTCAACGCAGATTGTATTACAATATATTATTATTCATCAACTGATCGCTATGCGATAGGTAGGATTTTCTCAAATCAAATTTATAAATAACACTATTTAATTGATCTAATAGGTACTTAACACTATCTACATTAGAGACATGGGCTTGATATTAAATATTAAATATTACTAAATACTAAATATTAAATATTATACTATATAGTAGGTACTTGATATTCTATATCTGTTTTTAGGTGAGTCACATTTGGTTAGGTTAAAATACTGCTGCAGAATCTAAATAATACATTATTTATAAAGACTGGCGATTACATTTTATAATGATATGACTGTATATTATTTGATATATAGGTTTAATTATGAGAGTATTATATGAAATAAAATATTTAATAAATAATAAATTTGATACATTTTATTATTTTATACATGGGTTGGATATTATGGAACGGTTATTTTATACTTGAATATAACTAACCTACATGTATACTATGTAGTCCCTAATATATTACAGTTTTAAGGTGAGTTAATTGGTTGAGGTAATACAATATTAATAAACTAATATTACTTATACTACATATATTTCAGAATAGTCTGGTAGTTAAAGTTTATAATGATATGCTAGCTGTTTGATGTTACTTATGTAGGTAGGTTTATGGAGTGTATTACAATATATTATTATTAATGTATACTATAGGTAGGTTTAATCATGAACAATAAATTGACAATTGATAAATAATAATATTTAATTGACATCCACAGCTATTGCTTTAAGAATATGCTTTATTGAGCAATGAACCTCAATCGTTAGACATAGGCTTGATTGTGTGGTTAACAATTAAATATTTCACATACCATGTAGTAGGTACTTTGTATATATTTCAGTTTTTATGTGAGTCATTTATATAAATTTAGTGTAGCATACAAATACTGCTACAGATTCTAAATAGTACAATATTAATAAACAAAATAGAACTTTATGTACCTATTGTGTATTTATGTATTATGTTATGTCAGTTACACACATACCAATATACATACTATAACTATATAATACATAATATACTAATATTTTTTTTTACTATCACGTAGGTACACATTGCATTCTATTACCTTGATTTACACGTGCTCGAACATAAACTAACTAA
>NW_021774395.1:0-750 GCF_005508785.2 Acyrthosiphon pisum | reverse complement strand
ATAATAGGTACGTATAATAAATTCCAAATTAATCATATCATAATATCTATTAGGTACTTATAAAGTTATAACGCGTTATACATCAACAAAAAACCGTGGTAAAATCATAGATATATAATAGTATACTTTAGAAGTTTCAAGTACCCACGAATAATATTATACAATCACAACAAAATAACTAAAATAGTTATCCTAGGTTTTTAATATGTAATTTCGTCCAAATTTGTACTTAAAATGACTATAAAAATAAACTGTGTAAATGTATTTTTTAAATTTTTTGGTAACAGAATTAATTACTTATGTGGAATCTTGTTTTAAATTTTTAATTCTTAGATACAAAAATTGAACATTTTATAAATTTTTAACTACAAAATAATTTTTCAAATTAAAATTTGATAAATTTTGTCAACATTTGATATTTAAATGCTTATAAAAAAAAATTGTGCCTATGTTTTTTTAATATTTTTCAACTGATATTGTAACAATATATCAGGAGCTTTGTATTAAATTTATACACTTTTTGGCCCAACAGATAAAACTTTATTGATATTTATAGAAAAAAAAACTAAAAAAATTGAAAACTGACCATGTCTGTACACAGCTCAAAAAGAGTCAAATTATTTTCAAAATTTTATGGTGTATAAGAAATTCTAATATAAACATTCAGTAAAATTTTCATGTATCTGCAGTTATTCGTTTTTGAATTACAACAAAATAAGGAAATCGCTACATGAGAAATCGAGTGAATAT
>NW_021774394.1:0-769 GCF_005508785.2 Acyrthosiphon pisum | reverse complement strand
AAATCGCTAATTTAATTTGACTTCTTATAGATATTTTTGTTTGATAAAGGTAGATAATCTTATAAGGAATCTTGTATTACACTTTCATATCTTAGATTTAAAAATAAAAATTTTTATGAATTTCTAACTCGAAATAATTTGCAAATTTTCGTGATTTTTCCATATTTTGTCATTTTTTGAACTTTAAATGCTTATAAAAAAAAACTGTGACTAACGATTTTTAATATTTTTCATCTGCCTTTGAAACAATATACTAGGAGCCTTCTATTAAATTTTCAAGCTTTTTTATCTAACAAATAAAATTGTATTGATATTTTTAGAAAAAAAACTAAAAAAAAATGGAAAATTAAAATGTCCGTAAAGAGCTCTGAATAAATCAAAATATTTTGAAAATGTTTTGTGTATAGAAAATGCTAAGATAAACATTCAGTCAAAATTTCATGTATCTACGGTCATTTTTTTTAAAGTTACACCAAAAACCAAATTCAATTTTGTGAAAAATCGATTTTGCGTAAAAATTCCTGTTTTTCCTTAATTTTTCTTTTGTTTTTCCCGGCGCTTTTGAAAACCACTGGGAAATTTAAATTTTGACCTCCCCAATGCACCAACGATATTCACTTTCTGATCGAACAAGATACTGAAGTTGAAAATCGTAGCATTATTTCGACTACTTATCGTGTACACAGACACAAAAAAAATAAAAAAAAAAATAAAAAAACACACATCATTGTAAAATCAATACATTCATCGTTCCACTCAGAATCTAAAA
>NW_021774393.1:0-1047 GCF_005508785.2 Acyrthosiphon pisum | reverse complement strand
TTTATAACTGTCTATACCTAAATTAGTAACGAATATCGTAATTCTTGGCTATTTACCAGTTTTCCGAAAATTCTGAATTATAATTTATATTTTATTTTATTTCTCTACGCTTCAACGCCCCTATGGCCTACCTATTTTATAAATTTTATTATATTCGTCGACTTCGCAAGTGGTAAATTGTATGTTTGTAATCTACATCACTCATTGACGTACCTCTCACGCATTTTTGTTGCTGTTATTATTAATAATAGGGGGGGAGGTTATAAAAAGTTATGTTTTTCCAGACTACTCAACACCCGTATTAACCAATATTAACCCGAATCATAGTGGTTTTGAAAACCCGAATGTTTGTTTAAACTTTTTATTCCGGTGTTTGAACACCCGAATACATCCAGTACCCGTAACCCGAAACCCGAATAAATGATTCGGGTGCTAAGCCCTGTAAATATATAACCCTGTATCACCCCTGAACCAATTAATAATATATTATTATATGTCGTCGATAATTTCTTCGAATTAATAAATATAATATTTATATTACATTCTTTACACATGCTGGTTTCGGGGTACGACGTCCCTTAACCTAATGTTGGCTGTTACTGTACGACGCTGATCGGGCTGATACACATATAGAGCTAAACATTATATTTCTAATTGAATTACCAACTTTTAAAAATTCTTCAAACTACCTTTCCCAACCACAGGACACTTACCCACCCACCCATTAATATTTCTATGAATCACGTGATTCAAATATACCTCCTTCGAGCCGCCACTGATTGCACATTTGCAGTAGGTACGTTTTATTTTCACATTATTAAATTATTTACAGTTATTTATTTATTTATTTATTTATTTAGCTTACAATACGGGCGTGAGCCCAATTTCATATAGTATAATATACAGATTACAATAATGTGATAACAGTGAAAAATATAAAGATACATAAATACTTGGTTACAGGTTATGAAATAGAAAAGAAAGGGTCTGAATTGGCAATAGACATACAAAGTCGAAGTGGTTCATTTGGGCATCGCCCATTTGCGC
>NW_021774392.1:0-1316 GCF_005508785.2 Acyrthosiphon pisum | reverse complement strand
TAAACATATATAAGCAGTAACTACACAAAAAAAAAAGGTACCTACCGAGTTTTTTCAAGATAAGTCTTTTACTACTGCTTATTTGTCTAGTAATCAGTAAATGCTCATTGTGATGATGCAAATTATATTTTACTGCATTTTAACCTAGTAATATCAATTTAAAGTGGCCCAATAAATAATATTCTAAAACAACATTATTTCTGAAAAAATTTTCTGAAGAATTTTAATTCAATAGTAAATCATTGGGTATACGATGAAAAATGATTTTGAGCGGAGATGGTCAATATTTCTAAGGATATTTTTGTGAGAATCTTATATTTTCTTATTAGTAATTTGTTTTTGATTCAGTTATAATTTAGATTGCGCTATTTTTTTCCAAAAATATAATATCGCAAAAATTATGTTATTGTTAAACAGTTGTTAAAATACTGTGTTTAACTTAAAAGACAATGCCGACGGTGTGAATAGGTGTTTACTCAATTGTTTTATGTTTTTACCAAATATTTTAAAAAGTAATGGAAAACGTTATCGACAGAACACGCAAGAACATAAATCACTAGAGTTTATGACACATCGATAGGTACCTAATATACCTAACTTACATATTACACAGTAGTACAGTACTAGTCAGTAGCTTGGATTACAAGATATTAGAGACTAACAGCAGTCAACGCTACAATTTAGCAATTTTAAAATTCCATTTATAGTCAATATCATAAAGCTTGTTATAGGTGTAATAACTATAATGGCCAGTGGCGTACGCAGGATTTTTCAATGGGGGGGGGGGGGCTTAAAAATTAGTTACAATTTTATTTTTATTTTGTCCAGTCTAATAATTTCAGACGTTTATTTGAGGTACCTATTTTAAAATGTTTGTAACTTTTTCACTTTTATAGTAGAAAAAATGCTTTGATCATAAACATCGATGCCGGATGTATGTTTTTGGAAGCGAATTGGATCTAGTTGATACTTTTAGGAGGTCGAAATTGACAATGCTCAGTGCTTTCTAAAATAATTGGAGAAAAAAATTAAAATTTATTAAAATAGTTTGGTAACCAGCTTGCTTATACCGTCTTCATTAGGATTGTATTTGATTAATTTAAATTTGTTTTTCTATAAATGTCAATAAAAAATTATTCATTCGGTCAAAAAGCTTAAAAATGAAATGCGTAAGTTTTTATTATATAGCTAAAATATTAACGATACATAGGCATCATGGTTATGTTTTATAAGCATTTAAAGTTCAAATTTCATCAAAACCACAGTTAATTTGTAAAACTTATAAAATATTAAATGTGTATAGCTAAGGCTAAACA
>NW_021774391.1:0-524 GCF_005508785.2 Acyrthosiphon pisum | reverse complement strand
AACAGTTCAAAACAATACAAAATATTTTGAAAATTTTATCATGTATAGAAAATGGAAATATGAACAACCAGTAAAAGACGTACATTACCCTGGCCCCCCTCATTGAACTTTTTACATAAGAAACTAGGTCACGAATTAGCACGCCATTAGCATGCATTTGCACGACTATTTTTAGAATTTGCCCGACTTTATTTTACGAGTTATGTATAAAAAACTGTGAGGGGGGCTGGCGTAACGTTACCCCAGCCCCCCACAAGTGAAACAATCACTTTTTTACAAATTTTTTTTTTACCAAACTTTAGCACGCCATTAGCACGCATTTGCACGACTGTCGCCGAACCCGACCATTTTCCATTTTCCCGGGAAAACCCGTTTTCCACTCTTACGCATTACCCCAGCCCCCCTCTTGAGGAAATAATCACTTTTTTACAATTTTTTTTTTACCGAACTTTAGCACGCCATTAGCACGCATTTGCACGACTGATACGCCGAACCCGGAAATTTTCCATTTCCCGGGAAAACCC
>NW_021774390.1:0-2191 GCF_005508785.2 Acyrthosiphon pisum | reverse complement strand
AAAAAATAAAAAATAAAAAAAAAATAAAAAAAAAAATAAAAAAACACCATCATCATTGTAAAATCAATACATTCATCGTTCCACTCAGAATCTAAAATGAATTAGGTATAAAATATAAATTAAATTGTACTACAGTATACTACAGTCGTTGTTATTGCATTATCACGGTGACGTAAAGTTGAGGGTTATATAATTACATGTATATGTTTATACGAGTATATATAAAAATCATAATGTAATCTGTCACAAATCACAATGTAAAATGTTGGAAAATTCAAGACGTCTATAATCGTTATCGGCTTATCGCTGTTTATAGCGTTTATGCCTTTATTGTGAATTATTTATTATTTTGTACATTCCACTTTTCGACTAAATCTCGTTACTTCATTATGATCAGCCAAGAATACTCATGAGCCTGTACTGTTCAATTGTTTAAATATAATATATAATACATATAATATGTGTGTGTTTTAAACTAACTATACATTTATTGAGATGTTAACATAGATGTAGTGACTCAAACACTAAGCTTATCTACTTATTGCATTACATAGGTACCAGGACTAAATATAAAGTATAAAGTTTCTTAGTACTAAGCTTAGACATATCTACACTAAACTTAACCTATTAATTATGAAATAGACAATATTCCAATGAAATATAATTGTAATTCTATTAATGAGTAAAGTTTTATTTGTTTAAATAGTGTTGTATTAAGCGTTTAATACAGGTAAAAGTTGAAAGGATGTAGTAATAAGAAAACAATAATTATAGGTAACCAGTAGAATACCATAACCAATTCAAATTCTATATACATTAAACATATTGCATGTAACTAGGTTAAGACAACAATAATGTTTTATAATAACAATTAAGTATAAATTAATCATAGGACAATCGATATTATTCGATAGTTATTCGATCTTCCGTTTAAGATTTAAGGAACATTTTAAGACAGAAAAAGGTCAGAGTGACATCCGAGTATAATAAAGTGCTTATGTAAATATTCGTTTGTTTATTTGTGTACGTCCGTGACCGATGTATACGACAATAGTTAGTCAAGTTTGCTTATATATTATTATTATTTAAGCTTGTTACGCAGCTGGATGGAATCGAACGCATAAGTGAACGTTTTAAAATCGTGTGCTACATATTATAAACATTATAATATTGTTATATGTTATATGTATTACAACGTTAGATAATATGTCTACGAGATCACATTTTAATTTTTTTGTGACACCGTGGTATTGTACGATATCATAATAATATGGACGAGTGTCGACTGTCGAGTAGCATAAAAATTTTATATTGTCGAGTTGTATTCGCCTTGACGTGTCAAGGGATCAATAACGTTAGCACTACACGTATCAAGTTAAAAACAATATAACACGATCTGATCTAGTTAAGAAACACGATTGTGCATTTATTACATTTAAGAAACAATAAAGTATTTACTAATATTACAGTGAATTATAATAACATATATGTAAGGTATAAAATTACTGATTACAAGTATGTCGGGTGTTGGTGAATGGGTACATACTTTTTAAAAAATTGTCGAAACAAGTCGAAACAGTTCATTATTTTAAGCGCAATTATTTTAATCACCAGGTTCCTATTTTTTAATCAATAATTAAAATAAGCTCGCCTTAAGTCTAGAGCTCCCATATGGCATGCAGAAACTCAAAGCGAATCAGTTGAGTACCTATGGACGAGACGCTGGGAACAGTCAGAACCCCGTAATAAAGACCTGATCAAAGAACCATTTAAAAAAGTCCCTGGCTGGGATGGCACAAGGGCTATAAGGACAACGCTTAATCGAATAAGAACGGAACAAGGAAGATGCAACTACCTACTTCACAAATGGGGAATGGTAGACTCTCCACTTTGCGAATGTGGAGAAACGCAGACAATCAAACATATGGTTGAGTCGTGTCCCATCACAATGTTCAAAGGAGGATTAACAAAACTACACGAGGGCGGATCAACAGCCATAAAATGGCTTGAAGAACTAAATACTCGTCTGTGATTTCTATTGTTATTAGTATTGATGTTATTATAATTTATTATACCTACTATAATCTACCATACTAACATTTTATATATTTTATTACTTGTTTTTAAATAGTTGACTAGTTATCTTAATTATCATATTTATTTATTTGGTTTTAATTTTACTAACTTTATC
>NW_021774389.1:7094-8475 GCF_005508785.2 Acyrthosiphon pisum | reverse complement strand
TTACGCATTGAAGTGTTTATGACTTTCTGTCTTCAGTGGTATGACAAAGGTGCCGCTGCTGGTAATTTATTGTGTTATGATGTCCCTACGTCTAAATCGGAAATTTGTCGTCGGGGTCTTGAAGTTTATTATGAGATATAATGTGCTGTCGTCTGGCGCCGTTGATAATTGATAGTTGGTTTTTACTAAACGGCTGGTCGGAGAGGTGTTGAATATCATTTATGTCTTGCATGTGTCGTGTGTGGTGTATGAGGGAGCGTAAGTATATGCCTAATGTGTATATATGTATATGTATATTGGACCACCCCACACTCAGTATGGTTCACCATCTATTAGTTATCCTGTATTTTTATTTAAGTCTAAATATTACATATTACATTTGTGTATACAGAACATACGTCCACTAGATATCAACCTTACGCATTACTATATGGTAGGGACATAAATATTCCGGTTAAATTAAAATCAACTCTAGAACCCAGGTATAATTATGATGATTATGTATACGATTTAAAATAAAAACTTCAGGAGGCTCACACGATAGCACGAAGAGGTTAGTTACCCTGGCCCCGCCACTTACGATTTATAAATGGAAATTAATGTCAAATTATGTAATATCATTTGTAATCATTTGTAACCACCAAAAAAAAATTTGTAACCCACCCACTTCGGCTCAAAACGAAGTTTCCATGTGGCGGGGCCACGGTGACGTCACCACAGCCCGCCATTACAAAAGTTCGACTTGTAGGTACTTGAAACCTAGTGGAGATTATGTAATATCATTTGTAATCATTTGTAACCACCAAAAAAAAAATTGTAACCCACCCACTTCGGCTCAAAACGAAGTTTCCATGTGGCGGGGCCACGGTGACGTCACTACAGCCCGCCATTACAGAAGTTCGACTTGTAGGTACTTGAAACCTAGTGGAGATTGTGTAATATCATTTGTAATCATTTGTAACCACCAAAAAAAAAATTGTAACCCACCCACTTCGGGTGAATTCCCGTGAATTCCAATATTCTTACTAAATACTGCTATCTTTCTTTTCGTACTAATCTATAATATTTTACTATACTCATCATAATTAGTAACATTATTATCACTACTATTCCCAACACTACACAAACTATATATATGTAACCTGTTTCATGTTCCTCTGAAATGCACATAACTGATTTTTCGTTAACGTTAGTTTTATTATTCCGCTGATTTTCGTATTTGACTGTGCTCTCAATTTCTGTAGTACTAGGGACAGTCTATCGATATCTTATCCGTAGTACCATCCACTTTGTAACCCCTACTCTTACTACCAATTTTCGCGACTCGCACTTTTGTGACTTGTGTGAACTTTCGTATACTTCTATACTCTCAATTTCTGTA
>NW_021774389.1:3079-5724 GCF_005508785.2 Acyrthosiphon pisum | reverse complement strand
CCAAAAAAAAAATTTGTAAACCCACCCACTCAGCTCAAAACGAAGTTACCATGTGGCGGGGCCACAGTGACGTCACCACAGCCCGCCATTACAGAAGTTCGACTTTGTAGGTACTTGAAACTAGTGGAGATTGTGTAATATCATTTGTAATCATTTGTAACCACCAAAAAAAAAATTTGTAACCCACCCACTTCGGCTCAAAACGAAGTTTCCATGTGGCGGGGCCACGGTGACGTCACCACAGCCCGCCATTACAGAAGTTCGACTTGTAGGTACTTGAAACCTAGTGGAGATTATGTAATATCATTTGTAATCATTTGTAACCAGCAAAAAAAAAATTTGTTCATCGATCCTTTTGACTCAATGGTGCATGTCAATTATTTTCAATTTTCATTAATAAGTACTCACCCATGTTCAATTGTTTACCCTGTTAATAATTTTTTTTGAAACTTTTTATTCTTTAAAACAAATGTATTATTTATTTATACCTTTATATTATATATAATATGTTTTTTACGTTATAATATTATGTAGCTAATATCTATGTTAATATACTCCATAGTATATAAAGTACGAACGTCTCTTCAGCACCACCCATTCAAAAATTTTATAATTTTTTTTTACAGGAAATTAGCATGAATTTGCATGACTATCGCCAAAATATTTATGACAAAATTTACAACTATATGACAAAAAATGATGTGCGGTGCTGGAGAGACGTCTCACCAGCACCACCCAACGTGAAAAATAAAAAATAATAACAATCTGTTTATGCCAATATTTAGCACGTGATTAGCACGAATTTGCACGACATACCCCGAAATTCACACGTGTCTGGTTCGCGAACAATCCCCGTTCGATTATTTCGCGCGTCTCGCCAGCACCGCCCATAATGGAAATTTTGAGAAAATCAAAAAACTGTTTATGCCAATAATTAGTACGTAATTAGTATGAATTTGTACGACCATTTTTGGAATTTGTACGCAACTCGTACATCGAGAACATCGATTTATCATTTATTAATTAACATAATATATAATTTATTAATTTACATGAATAATTTATTAGTATTAACCCTTTTATTTGTTTAATGTGTATATGAATTGTTTAAGATAAATATATTTTATCCTCCCACTAGAGAAGACATTGTTGAAAAGAGTGAAGGCCGTTTAAGTAAACTACTTATTTAATATTTTTACACGGGTGAACTTGCCTATGAACTGTAAATATATTGTGTGTTGCACTCATACTTAGTAATAGCACATCGATTAACAATTATTGCAATTTATATGATTAACTAAATAATATTTATTACAATTTATAGATCTGACTTGTCAGATTAGGTACACAAAAATAGCTTATTTTGTTGTAATTCAAAAACAAATAACTGTAAACACATGAACATTTCACTGAATGTTTATATTTTGAATTATACCTACAGAATTTCTAATGGTTTTTTATTCAATACAGGGTTTTTAATGTTTTTTTCATCAAATATAGTTTTTAAATGATTTTTTTCATCAAATAGATTTTTTAATGATTTTTTTTTTTTATCAAATAGATTTTTTAATGAATACTGATTTTTTAATGATTTTTTGTATCAAGTTTAGATTTTTTATTAATAATATATTTTTATTAAGATTTTTTATTTTTATTTAGTTTTATCTAATTCAATCAAGATTTTTTTATTGAATATAGATTTTTTATTAAATATAGTTTTCTTCATTTTTTATTCTATTTTTTAATTTAGAATTTTTTTAAATATTAAATAAAAATATCTGTTATAGAAATAAAAAAATATTTATAAAAAGTTTATATTTGATAAGAAAAATACATTTAATAAAAAATCTATATTCAATAAAAAATATTGATAGAATAAAACAAAAAAATATTAAAATTAAAATATCTTTTTAAAAATCTATACATCTTTATAAAATCTAAATTTTGTCAATTGATTTTTTAATTTTTTTTCGTTATACAATCAAGATTTTTAATGAATATAGATTTTTTCTTAAATATAATTTTTATCGAATTAAGATATTTTACCAAATATAAATTTTTATTAAAAATTTTTTATTTTTAATTGGTTTTATCTTATTCTATCAAGATTTTGTATTGAATTTAGATTTTTTATTAATTAATGTGTTTTTTTTTATCATTTATAAACTTTTCATAAATATTTTTTTATTTCTATAACAGATATTTTTATTTAATATTTAAAAAAATTCTAAATTAAAAAATAGAATAAAAAATGAAGAAAAATATATTTAATAAAAAATCTATATTCAATAAAAAAATCTTGATTGAATTAGATAAAACTAAATAAAAATAAAAAATCTTAATAAAAATATATTTTTAATAAAAAATCTAAACTTGATACAAAAAATAATTAAAAAATCAGTTTTCATTAAAAAATCTATTTGATAAAAAAAACAATCATTAAAAAATCTATTTGATGAAAAAAATCATTTAAAAACTATATTTGATGTAAATTTCCATTTTGGGCGGTGCTGGCGAAACGCGCGAAATAATCGAACGGGGATTGTTCGCGAACCAGACACGTGTGAATTTCGGGGTATGTCGTGCAAATTCGTGCTAATCACGTGCTAAATATTGGCATAAACAGATTGTTATATTTTTATTTT
>NW_021774389.1:0-1162 GCF_005508785.2 Acyrthosiphon pisum | reverse complement strand
TAATATAAAATATATATAATTAAAAACTAATTAGATGATAGGAACGATTACGATCTAAGTAACCAAATATTTTAATTATAGGAATAAAAATCTTTTGTTTTGCGTCAATTTGGACATTGCAATCTTACATGGGGAACACGATACAAGTTCAGTAGGCGGCGGTAATGTACCAAAATAAAGGTAAACACCTGGACATATATAAGTACCAAATAAACAGTTAAGCGAACCATTTTCGGAAAGTGAACTTAAACGTCCCATACAGCAAATTTATGATTTTGATATTTATATGATATCTTGTTTATGTAAATATTAAGATACTTCACTTGGTGATATCTTTATATTATTATAGTAATATCTTAAATCTAATATTCTACTACTTTTATTTCAGCGTTGTTATTCTGATATTGAAATTGAGATATTTAAAAGTATTTATTCATATTATAATAAAGAGATATTACAAATTTAGTATTATAATGATATGCATTTCTTCATATCTGCGTGAATATATAAGCGTGATATAAGAAATATATCGAAAGTAAGATATTTCAAAGTATTTATTTATATTATATTATTATATATAACAAAATATCAGTCTGATCTGGCGACTGCAGGTACTAAATTTGTGATTTCAACCGTCAGTATATTTGGGTTTTTGTTACGTGTGTTTTTAGAAAGTTAACGTTTTATTATATAGAGGATTATAAAAATATAAATTCCCATAACTTTACGTATAGCTTCGTCTACATCTCTATTCTCTGTAGTTACCTACAGTTTATAGATTTATAGAGTTCTACTAACCTACCCGTGACTGGCGTGATTTCAATACTATTGTAAGTATATACCGACCCAGAACTTTGTAAGTATAAAACTAAAATTTTAATTGTGTAAATTAGTTATTAATTAATACTAAAATAACAACATGCATAGACAAAATTTTATGAGTAAATCTACTAAACGGAGGAGATTATTGGAAGAAACTGCAAATTTAATTACAGAACATTTACCCGAGATTCCTCTAATATTTAACCCTTCAAGTATAAGTATTTCTAATGTGTCGGTTAATGCTAATTCAGACGATAACAATTCTAATTCCGATAATATTGTCCAAAATATAAATCCAGTATCCGAAAAAATCTTACATCAAAAAATTGCATTAAATAAT
>NW_021774388.1:0-822 GCF_005508785.2 Acyrthosiphon pisum | reverse complement strand
ATTTCATACAATATCGGTAAAATATAAACATAGTAAATTAAATCATAGATACGTTTATTTCCTTGTTCATAATATGATAATAGTCATGAAATCTGAAGGATTGAGCTAATATTTTTTAGGCAATATAAATAGAATAAATAAAATTAGAAATGAGAAAAGATATGAGAAAATTAATTTAAAAAAAAAAAAAGGTGGGTAAGTGGATGTCGCTCTGCTGTACAGTATGTTAGAAGTGGGTCACTGTATAATGGACAGCATTAAATTTGAATTCAATGATATAATATCACTGTATAAGAAAAACGATTCTGAGCGGAGACGGTATATCAGTCTATGTATTAGACATATAATATATACTTATCTATGGTATTAAAAAAAATTGACCTATAATAAATTCCAAATTAATCATATCATAATATCTATTAGGTACTTATAAGTTATAACGCGTTATACATCAACAAAAAACCGTGGTAAAATCATAGATATATAATAGTATACTTTAGAAGTTTCAAGTACCCACGAATAATATTATACAATCACAACAAAATAACTAAAATAGTTATCCTAGGTTTTTAATATGTAATTTCGTCCAAATTTGTACTTAAAATGACTATAAAAATAAACTGCGTAAATGTATTTTTTAGATTTTTTGGTAACAGAATAAATTACTTACGTGGAATCTTGTTTTAAATTTTCAATTCTTAGATACAAAAATTGAACATTTTATAAATTTTTAACTACAAAATAATTTTTCAAATTAAAATTTGATAAATTTTGTCCAAATTTGATCTTTAAATGCTTATAAAAAAAAATTGTGCGTATGTA
>NW_021774387.1:0-1437 GCF_005508785.2 Acyrthosiphon pisum | reverse complement strand
ACGTAACAACGTAACGTTAGACGTTGATGTTTACGTTAGACGTTAGACGTTAGACATTCGATGTTTTTATGATGAATAAATATATTTAAATGTAAAATAATAAAGAACAAACAACTAATTACATAATTCGAATAATAATAATATGTAACTAGACTGATTATTTTTTAACATCCTGTTGTGGAATGTTATCTGCTGACTACTATACAGTGTGAAGTATACAGTGTGAAGTATACAGTGTGGTATAATTATACTAGTTTAATTTTATTTAAATAGTGTTAAATAGTTTACATTACGTACAGGGCCGTATTTAGGGGGGAGCTACAGGCTACTGTTGCCCCGGGCGGCCAATTTTTGACACATTTAGGGGGGCGGCCAGGCGTCGGTGTATATTATATGCATAACATTTTTTTTGGTAAGAATTTGCTTGAGTACCTATACTTGGATTTTTTGCATTGCATGGCTATGATACGGCCCATTTGACGTCATTCAATTGATTTGTCAATCAATGATAACTACTAATTTTTGTTATTTTTTTTATGCTAAAATGCACTTTACCACGGTCCTTACGAATTTAAATTTTAAAAGACATGTTTTATAACGCTGATTTCGAAACTCTTTAAATTTTTTTGCGGAAACCATTATTTTGGAAGTTATAGCTATCCAAAGTTTGCGATTTTACGTTTATACACATGCGCGTAACACTACTTTAATGCTGCGCGGGGGAACTCGTGTATAATATATAATAAATATATAATATACTTATATTACAGATATGGCTTTTCAACAAGATTGTTTAATTCTGAAGGCTACCCAAGGTGGTTTTACACAGAAAATCGGGGCATGTTTTCGAGTTTTTTGTTCGAGCGCAGTACATTATGTGTTTTTTAACAACCTCGTTTAATTCCTAGGCCTGCCCAAGGTGGTTTTACACAACAAATCTAGGCATATTTTTTTTTTTTTTTTGGTGCTAAAAATTTCTATGGTGCTGCATGTGGCAGTCAAGTAGCGTTGCACGCATGCGCATAAACGTTAAATCGCAAACTTTGGATGGCTATAACTTCCAAAAATTTTAAATTCGTGAGGGGCATGGTAAAGTGCATTAAAGTGGTAAAGTGGTAAAGGGCATGATTAAGTGCATTAATTTTGTTTCTTTTTTAATAGTGTACAATTTTATGTTGTTATACGTTTTAACAGTAATTAAAATAATGCATCATCGTGGTCTGTTTTTAACAAAATGTTCATAAATAAATAACTATAACTAAACGATTAAAAAACGAATTAATTTTTTTTTTTAGGGGGGGGAGGGGCGTATAAATATTGTTGACCCAGGGCGCAAAAATTGTAAATACGGCCCTGATTACGTATCTAAGCATTGTGGCGCGGTGGGTTAAGGCGTGTGCTTTGAGAGCGACCACATTGGGTTCAAATCTGCCTGGC
>NW_021774386.1:0-772 GCF_005508785.2 Acyrthosiphon pisum | reverse complement strand
AATAGGTACCTTATGTAGATATATCATACCAATATTCGATGAGAAGAAAACATCTACTGTAGTTACTTATTATACATATTATACGTAGGTACAATATACATTTGAATACCTTTTCAATAGCGTAAATATTCTTGATTTTGTAGTGTTTTTCATCATTGTATATGAGTAGGATGTAGGTACCTACTTATTAATTATTATTACTACTGAATACATGCATCAAATAGTTAAATTTTAAGAAAGTATTTGTGATTAGTAAAACAGTAATAATATATGATAATATACAGTAATAGTAATATATATTTATGTGAACACCATCTACAGGTCTACACCTTATAAATGATTTATTGAACTTTAAAAACTATTACATACCTATTTACAAACATTTGTAACGTTTGTTCCATTTAAATTGTCGGTGAAACGAATTTTCCAGTAGTTAAACAGATGGTTTTCAAAAAGTATAAAAAAAACAAAATTATGATTATAAATTGTGACAACGAAATATTAATTGGTATAACCACGCTTCAGGTTAATACCACGGATACCACGGTTCGTATAAACGGGGCTTTACCCTACATACGTATAGGTATATAGGTACACGTATAATTTTTCGGATAAAATAAGTAAGGTTGTTCGGTAGAATTATTTTTGAGTTTTTGACTAGAATATTTTTTGGATAAAATACGGTTCGGACGAAATACTTTTGGATAAAATATTTTCGTTCAATATATTTTCGGCGTTATTGTTTGCTGATATTTGATAGTTCACCTACTAA
>NW_021774385.1:0-791 GCF_005508785.2 Acyrthosiphon pisum | reverse complement strand
TTTTGATACATGAAAATCGAATTTGGGGCGAGTAGTTTATGAGTTACAAATATTCAAAGTTTAGATGAGCGGAGTGGAGTGGTACGGGGTTACCCCGCGAAATGTTTGTCCACTTCTCTGCTCATCTATACAATATAATAATGTAAAATAATATAATTTTTTAAGAATAACGTTGTTTTATAAGCGACTTGAAACTATGTATAAAAAATATTTTCAAAAAAATTTACACTTTTTGAAATAATAATAAGTGTTTAATGATAAAAGAATCACCCGGTATAGAGGTATATTGTGTCCGGTCGGACGTGGACAATAAATTAATATTATATTATTATTCACCACGCTCGTGTCGACGCTGCAGTGTTCGTCCGATGGCTCCCACCTGTTAGCGCCTATTGCGATCAAATTTTTATTACCTAATATCGCCGTGACTTTTTAAATCGCTTTTAAGACAATACGCGGGTGGTCTGACCGTGCAAAACGGTTTCACGTTTATCGAATCTGTCCAAAGTGTTAATCAATAACGTCTATTTTTTTTCCAATAAATATAGGTCAACCAATATTTTCAATCGGTTAGAAGTTGCAGTTATTAATATTTAATAGATTGAGTGTTTACTTTTTATCATAAAACGTAAAATGTAAAACCGTTTTGACTATAAAACGTCAACGATAAACAAATAATAATTGTACGATACTGTTGCAGTCTCCATCTGATGGTCGCATCGCTCCCTCCTGAATAATATGTATTACTATAGAGCTAGGAAAATGATGCATTGAAAACCTACAATAAATGC
>NW_021774384.1:0-859 GCF_005508785.2 Acyrthosiphon pisum | reverse complement strand
CCCCCCGGGGGGGTAAAACTCGAAAATATTGAAAACATCAAAATCAAATCAAATCAAATATAATAAATCGAGAAAAGTGATACGAGCGTGATAAGGAGGCGCCGCCCGGTCGAAAAAAATCTAATTTTCTCATTGGCGGGTGGCTTACGCTTACGGTCGGGTAACCCTCGAAGGGGTCACGTTTTATAGTATAAGACTAGATTCCGGCGTTTGTCATCCCGCGTGCGGCGGAAAGACTGTGTGGGCGGTGGTGCATTTTTGTCGTTTCGCCTCGGGCTTGGGTTTTCGATCTGGCCTGCGGCGGGAATGCGGGGTCGTCGGGTATTGTGTTTTGTCGTGTTGGCAGCCCTGGTTAAGCGGTAACTTTTGAACTCGGAAGAGTGTCTAGTCGTAAGTCGGGCGATTCAAGTCGATCGTACGACACAGCCAGCCAGGTAGGCAATCCGAGGATCGCAGACGACGCCCCGGGCGTGTATGTCCGGTTCTGGAGTGTGTGTGTTGAAATCGGAAATTCGGATTCTGAGTTTGAGTGTCTAGCTATCAGTCATCTTGGGTGAAAGTCGATTCCCGAACGGACAATCCGCCTGCGGCGAATCGGATGCAGTGGGGGTCTGAGTCGCTCGTATGCAAGTAGCTAGTCAGGTAGGCAATCCGACTACGTCGGATCGCAGACCCCCCGGGCGTGTATGTCCGGTTCTCGTATGTGTTTAAATCGGAAATTCGGATTCTGAGTTTGAGTGTCTAGCTATCAGTCATCTCGGGTGAAAATCGATTCCCGAAAGGAAGCATTGGGAGTGTAGGTCGATCGTATGCAAGTAGCTAGTCAGGTAGGCAATCCGACTACGTCGGATCGCAGACC
>NW_021774383.1:0-884 GCF_005508785.2 Acyrthosiphon pisum | reverse complement strand
AGTTAAGAATCCGGAGTTTCATAAGAGGACAAAACACATAGACGTGCGATACCATTTCATACAGGAGAAATACGAAGATGGGCAATTTCAACTACAATACATTGGAACAGAGGACCAGATTGCGGACATCCTAACCAAACCTTTGGTAAAGTAACGATTCGAGAAACTACGGTCAGCCATAGGAGTGACTACAATTAAAGAAATTATTAATTGAGGGAGGGTGTTGAAATATACAATTAATATTAGTAGTCAGCCTTGACACTGTAATGGGCATGTATTAGAATGTATAACTGATGGTATTATAAACCGCTTTTACTTATTCGAACCATACTATGCGGTTCTTCTTGTAAAAGCATTTAGCAATCTTATCCATAACAACCTATGAACACAAGACGGCGGTTTCTTCAGTACGACAACAACAACAACTTTTACGACCACACCAAAGGTACCTGCGAGTTCCGTATACTGACCAGATCTAAGGAGCTGACAGCATATATAAGGAAGACAGGAGCACAGCCTGATCAGATGTACCCGGACCAGCAAGACCGAAGTCACTTCACGCCACCGGCCATTATACACCGCTACTACCACGAAATCATTCTACATTACTACTATATTTTCATAATTGACTGTTCTAAATTATTAAAACACATTTTATTACTTTGAAATTAGTATTATTATTTCAAACTACATCATCGTTTGGATTCTGAAAGGGCTGCACGTAATAACACGTGTGTACAACTTAGTATCTAGTTATACGATCATAAGACTCACTCTCTATACGGATGTAACATGACCTCGGTTGTGCATATATGTAGAGCCTTTGAAGTATGTAATACTCACTTGCACAGCCACTATCGTACAGTGCGTATACGGTGTGTGTG
>NW_021774382.1:0-1009 GCF_005508785.2 Acyrthosiphon pisum | reverse complement strand
ACGATGAATGTATTGATTTTATTTATTTTTTAATTTTTTTTTTGTGTCTGTCATCACCTTTTAGGACAGTAAAAGTGCTTGGATCTCTCAACAGTACCTTTTCTGATAGGAAAGTGAATTTAGTTGGTACTTTGGGGGGTCAAAAGTAAAATTTTTCCAATAGTTTTTAAAAGCACCGTGAAAAACAAAAGAAAAATTAAGGAAAAACGGGAATTTTTACACAAAATCTGTTTTCGAGAAAATTGATTTTGGTTTTTGGTGTAACTTTAAAACGAATGACTGTAGATACATGAAATTTTCACTGGTTGTTTATATTTCCATTTTCTATACATGATAAATTTTTAAAAATATTTTGATTTGTTTTGAGCTGTTTACGGACAATTTCAGTTTCCAATTTAATTAGTTTTTTTTTATACGAATGTCAATTAAACTTTATTTGTTGAGTAAAAATACTTTAAAATTTAATACAAGACTCCTACTATATTGTTATAATGAGATTTGAAAAATATTAAAAATCCTTAGTCACAGTTTTTTTTTATTAGCATTTAAAGTTCAAAAATTGACAAAATATGTAAAAATTACGAAAATTAGCAAATTATTTTGAGTTAATAATTCGTAAAAATTTTTATTTTTAGAACTAAGATTTTAAAATGTAATACAAGATTCCTTATAGGTCTACCTTTATCAAAAAAAAATGTCTATAAGAAACTCAAATTAAATTTTTATGAGCGTTTGAAATTAATATTTTTACAACATTTGATATTCACTCGATTGCTTACGTAACGATTTTCTTATTTTATTGTAATTAAAAAACGAATGACTGTAGATACTTGAAAATTTTACTGAATGTTTATATTAAAATTTTCTATACACTATAAAAATTTGAAAATAACTTGACTCTTTTTGAGCTGCTTACGGACATTGTCATTTTTCAATTTTTTTAATTTTTTTTTCTATAAATATCAATAAAATTTTATTTGTTTAGTAAAAATGCGTGAAACTTTAATGC
>NW_021774381.1:0-1352 GCF_005508785.2 Acyrthosiphon pisum | reverse complement strand
TTTGTAAAGCATGTTGGCATACCGTCCGTTCACTGTTATAGTAACGAGCAGTTGGACATACTAAAAAATCTGATTAAAAAACAAAACCAGTAACTGGGCATTTGGATGCAACTGGTACAGTGGTCAGGAAAATTGACAAGAACAGCAAAAGGGTTCTGTACTATGTTCTAATTGTTAATGTTATTTTATTACTTCCAATACTTTTATACTTAATATTTAATTTGACAAAGGTTTATAACTATACAACTTTTAATTAATTACAAATTACAACTTATGGCAATATGTACAACATTAATTTTATATCTTATTTTTCTGCTTTGTAACAATTGTGCTGGTGTGCACTGCAAGCCTGTAATAGGTGCATTGCGATAATTTAGTAAATACAGTTCTAAATCCTGTTTCTCATGACTTGATTTTTTAATTAACATCTTTGGTATACCAATTGCCTTATCTGCTAACCCATTACTTTTAGGATAATTTGGACTTGAGTTTATGATAGTAACGCCCCAGGCTGAAGCAATTTTTTTAAATTCGAGACTACCACAAGGATTGTTATAGCTAATAACTTCAGGTATCCCAAACCTACTAAACATTTTTTTTAATTTTACAATAACTGCACTACTAGACTTTTGTTTTAGTTTAAGAATTTCAAGCCACCTTGAGTATCACATTATCGCAGTTAATGTCCAATTACCCAGAAACTCAAGTATCACGTGTCCCGTTGTTGAAATGATTAGTTCAGCCCACGACATTGTTGCGATTTCACAATGGCTGAACGCTTTTAAAGCATTCGTTTTGAAACACAAACTGACTTGGCCAGTATTCACAAATATAGTGACAGATTTTAGCTATGCCCAAATGAATGCCTTGTGTATAGAATGGAATGGTTTTACTTCCATATTCGACTACCTTAACTGGTGTTACAGAGTATTGGTTGAAAACCACGACGAATCTAATGTTACCATCATAAAGATATGTGCAAATCATTACACAAAAATTATAGTAAACCATGTCTACACATATTTTCAATCTGAGAAAAACCATGGTAAGAATGTAGAAAAACGAAAAGAAATGATGTTATTGATTGAATATGTATACTTTTTAACACAACCAGTTTGACAGATGTTGAACAATGGTTCAAAATATTTTCAGTAATACTGTTGTCACCTCATGGTACAGTAGACACGAAAAATGCCATTAGTACAATGAGAGCCAAGTGTTATGATAAATACCAATTGCCAAATGAATTGAACAACGAAGGTAAGGATCACTCGGAGGAAATAAATAAATTTCTATGCGAAACTAACACGAGTAATTCCATGATGTTCTGTAGATTTCAGTCAATCAAAGAA
>NW_021774380.1:0-854 GCF_005508785.2 Acyrthosiphon pisum | reverse complement strand
AAAACTTTATGGGTAAAGTATGTTTACTAAAAATATTTATACTTAACGAAGCATAAAGTGTATACTTAAATAAGTTTTATTACATTTCAAGCACTTTCGCTGTAGGCGTATGTCCGTTCGGTAATCGACTTTCTCCCGAGAAGACTGATAGCTAGACACTCAAACTCAGAATCCGAATTTCTGATTTCAACATACACACTCAAGAACCGGACATACACGCCCGGTGCATGGTCTGCGATCCGACGTAGTCGGATTGCCTACCTGACTAGCTACTTGCATACGAGCGACTTACACTCCCACTGCATCCGATCCGCCGCAGACGAATTATCCGTTCGGGAATCGACTTTCACCCAAGATGACTGATAGCTAGACACTCACACTCAGAATCCGAATTTCCGATTTCAACATACACACTCAAGAACCGGACATACACGCCCGGTGCATGGTCTGCGATCCGACGTAGTCGGATTGCCTACCTGACTAGCTACTTGCATACGAGCGACTTACACTCCTACTGCATCCGATCCGCCGCAGTCGGATAGTCCGTTCGGGAATCAACTCTCACCCGAGATGACTGATAGCTAGACACTCAAATTCAGAATCCAAATTTCCGATTTCAACATACACACTCAAGAACCGGACATACACGCCCAGTGCATGGTCTGCGTTCCGACGTAGTCAGATTGCCTACCTGACTAGCTACTTGCATACGAGCGACTTACACTCCTACTGCATCCGATCCGCCGCAGTCGGATAGTCCGTTCGGGAATCAACTTTCACCCGAGATGACTGATTGCTAGACACTCAAACTCAGAATCCGAATTTCCGATTTCAACATACACACTCAAGAACCG
>NW_021774379.1:0-1173 GCF_005508785.2 Acyrthosiphon pisum | reverse complement strand
CCCCCCACGAATTTTTTGATTTTCTAGGGGAAGGAATGTCGTGCGAATTTTCAAAATAGGCGTGCGAATTCGTGCGAATTACGTGCTAAATATCTGTATAGTTTGTTTATAGATTTTCCTTTGGGGGGGGGCTGGCGCAACGTACGTATTTTTATACTCGTGTCAACAATTATTTTAAACATTTATAAAATGTTGTAAATATTAAATTTAGACGGTTTGCTTTACGTGATTAAAGGTTAATGGTTATTTTCAATTGTTTCGCATATTTAAATTTCCAGTAGTTTTCCGAGAAAATCGTGTAGAATGTTTGAAGCAAAGTGAGTATCAGATTTAAAGGAAAACTGAGACCAGTACGAACACTTAGGGCCAGTTGTACAGTCTGTGATTAAACTCCGATTACGCTAAATCGAAGTTTAACCGTAGACGGTACAACTGGCCCTTAGTGTTCCGATAGCCGATACAAATCGCGGTAGAAAAAGTCCGACGTAAAAAAATTCCTAGGAAAAAAACCGGTATAATAATATATTATAACAATATTTAAAATTATTTATTTAAAAAAAAAGTTCAATGATTATAATTACTTAGTATCATCACAATAAAAAGGTATCATTTCCTATATAAAAAAATCGAAATTATTATTCATACAAAACAATATACATAACATATTATTATAATGATTTTTCAGTTTAATAAAGTATTAACTATCATCGTATAAAATATAATAAATTAAAAAAAAGGTGGGTAAGTGGATGTCGCTCTGCTGTACAGTAGGTTAGAAGTGGGTCACTGTATAATGGACAGTATTAAATTTGAATTCAATGATATAATATCACTGTATAAGAAAAACGATTCTGAGCGGAGACGGTATATCAGTCTATGTATTAGACATATATATACTTATCTATGGTATTAAAAAAAAAATGACCTATAATAGGTACCTATAATAAATTCCAAATTAATCATATCATAATATCTATTAGGTACTTATAAGTTATAACGCGTTATACATCAACAAAAAACCGTGGTAAAATCATAGATATATAATAGTATACTTTAGAAGTTTCAAGTACCCACGAATAATATTATACAATCACAACAAAATAACTAAAAGAGTTATCCTAGGTTTATAATATGTAATTTCGTCCAAATTTGTACTTAAAATGACTATAAAAA
>NW_021774378.1:36765-38495 GCF_005508785.2 Acyrthosiphon pisum | reverse complement strand
GGGGCGGCGGTCGGCTGCGGTGACCAAGCGAGCGGGGAGAGCGCGCCCGGCGCGACGTGACCCGTGCGTTGACGAGAGCGGGATTGGCGCGTACTCCGTCCGTTTCGAGCGGATGGAGAATAACCCGCGCCAGCGCCCCTCGCCAGGTTTATAACGGCCCCCAGCCGAGATCGTGGGGGAAGCCGGGACGCGACGCGAAGTCCGTCGTCCCGGGGCTTCGCCCCGGCGACCGCCGGGCACGGCGACGATGGCCCGGCCGCGGCGGGAATGTTCTGGCTTCGAGAGCTCGTAACTTGCGAAACGGTAACGGGAGTCGTCATCGGTTTCCGAGAAAAACGATTTGCGCGTCGGAGGCCCACCGGGAGGAGGACCTGCGACGCCGGTTGAGTTTTGCCACTCGGCGTGCGAGATGGGTCGGTCGCCGAAACTTGGACGGATACCATCGACGGGCGCACTGGATGCTGATACCATTCCGGAGAGTGGCACAGACCGGTGCGCGGCGATGGACGCGTCGGCTTCGGCGTCGCCCGTGGCTTTGCTGTCGTGCGTGATTGGCGATCGGACGCCGGCGAATCGCCGACGACCAAGCCGCTCACAAATTTACAAAATCTCGAGTTTCATATAGTGCGACGGGGGTGTGCACGCGTAGTGGTAATGCCGTCGCGGTGCGTAGCGGTTAGGCCAAAAACGAAAAATCCGTCCATCACCGTGCGTAGCGGTAAGGCCGAAAATCAAAAATCCGTCTATCACCGTGCGTAGCGGCACGGCGACTGATCTCCAATTATCGAGTTGAATGTTGCGGACACCGATATCCGATAGAACTCGTTAAGTACGACGAGATCACCTCTCGGTGTCATCGGGGTAATCGTAACCGTTCCCGAGTTATTGCGCTCGGAAAAACGACGTTCGAAAAGTTGAAATCGAAATCGGATCGACGAACGTCGCCGGGGCTGCCGCCATGCGCACTACCCGGGTACCGACGAATAACCGCGAACGTCGACCGAAAAAAAAAAATCGTTTTTTTCACGCACGGTGATTCCAGTCTGTGGCACCCGAATCCGCTCCGGGGACGCCGCCGCCGTCCGACCGGCACTCTGCCCGTCGGTCGTCGACGCGCCCGCGTGACTATCGAATACCCGGTACCGGGGCTCCGAGACCCCGTAACGTGTTCGGCGCACGCCACCGACGACCGCCCGCGGTATACCGTCCGCTGCCGAAATCATTTTTTTTTTTCACCTCGAACACCGCCCGTCGAACGCCGACCAATTTATCCTAAGTCCATGCACGGCACAGTGGCACCCGAATCCGCTCCGGGGACGCCGCCGCCGTCCGACCGGCACTCTGCCCGTCGGTCGTCGACGCGCCCGCGTGACTATCGAATACCCGGTACCGGGGCTCCGAGACCCCGTAACGTGTTCGGCGCACGCCACCGACGACCGCCCGCGGTGTACCGTCCGCTGCCGAAATCATTTTTTTTTTTCACCTCGAACACCGCCCGTCGAACGCCGACCAATTTATCCTAAGTCCATGCACGGCACAGTGGCACCCGAATCCGCTCCGGGGAAGCCGCCGCCGTCCGACCGGCACTCTGCCCGTCGGTCGTCGACGCGCCCGCGTGACTATCGAATACCCGGGTACCGGGGCTCCGAGACCCCGTAACGTGTTTCGGCGCACGCCACCGACGACCGCCCGCGGTATACCGTCCGCTGCCGCAATTCATTTTTTTTTTT
>NW_021774378.1:29822-36715 GCF_005508785.2 Acyrthosiphon pisum | reverse complement strand
TTCACCTACGGAAACCTTGTTACGACTTTTACTTCCTCTAAACGGCCGATTTCGGTCATCTTCGCGATCGCGCGACGACCCAGCCCCCGAGGGGGCCGAATAACGCGCGTCCACTCCGAAGACCTCAATGCGACCGTTCAATCGGTAGTAGCGACGGGCGGTGTGTACAAAGGGCAGGGACGTAATCAACGCGAGCTGATGACTCGCGCTTACTGGGAATTCCTCGTTCACGTGGAAAAATTGCAAGCCACGATCCCTAAGCACGAAGGAGGTTCAGCGGGTTACCCGGAAGCCTGTCGGCCCAGGATTGTTAAACACGCTGATTCCTTCAGTGTAGCGCGCGTGCGGCCCAGAACATCTAAGGGCATCACAGACCTGTTATCGCTCAGTCTCGTGCGGCTATGTTCGTCCGCCGCCTGTCCCTCTAAGAAGAGTTTAAGCTCCTGGGAGCCGGCGGTAGCCCTAGTAACGTATCGTGATCCGCCGGCGACGGCCGCGAACACGGCGCGCTTCACCACGGAGCCCGACGCACGACGGACGCAGGCCGACCGGAGGTTGCCCCCCGGCCGACATACGCCCGCCGAACGCCGGGACGCGGATGGCGCGGCCGCGCCCGACGACCGCCGTGGACGACGGGCGAACGCGTTCGGGGATACCGGGCCGAGCCGACGGGTACGCGAACACTGACGGCCGAACCGCCAGCGCCGCGCACACGCCGACCCGGGTTTACCCGCCTAGTTAGCAGGACAGAGTCTCGTTCGTTATCGGAATTAACCAGACAGATCGCTCCACCAACTAAGAACGGCCATGCACCACCACCCACCGAATCAAGAAAGAGCTCTCAATCTGTCAATCTTTCCGGTGTCCGGGCCTGGTGAGGTTTCCCGTGTTGAGTCAAATTAAGCCGCAGGCTCCACTCCTGGTGGTGCCCTTCCGTCAATTCCTTTAAGTTTCAACTTTGCAATCATACTTCCCCCGGAACCGAAAAGCTTCGGTTTCCCGGAAGCTGCCCGCCGGGTCGTTAATGAAACGCCGGCGGATCGCTAGCTGGCATCGTTTACAGTTAGAACTAGGGCGGTATCTGATCGCCTTCGAACCTCTAACTTTCGTTCTTGATCATACGAGAACGTACTTGGCAAATGCTTTCGCGTCAGTTCGTCTCGAGACGATCCAAGAATTTCACCTCTAACGTCTCGGTACGAATGCCCCCGCCCGTCTCTGTTGATCATTACCTCCGGTCCCGAAAACCGGCCCGGCGGGACGCGCGGGCGACTGGCGCCCGCGGCCCGGCGGCCCGCGCACGGAAACGCCCCGGAGGGCGATTTCGCGCGCCCGCGAAGGGCGGAGATGCGCGGGACCGAGGTCTTGTTCCATTATTCCATGCGACCAGTATTCACGGCCTTTTGACGAGACGGCCGTGAAGCCGCCCCGCCAGATTCGAGCCTGCTTTGAGCACTCTAATTTGTTCAAAGTAAACGTGTCGGCCCGCCGACGGCACTCGGTGAAGAGCACCGCGCAGCAAGATTGGAGTAGGCGGCCGCCGTCGTCGAACACCGACGGCCGGCGCGACGCGTGGCCGCGCGGCGCGCCGGAAGCACGAGACACGTGTCCGCCTGCCGACAATACGTCCGGCCGACGTGCCGGTAACTAACACCCCGAGACGGCTGACGAGCGCGACGGCGACCGCGCCGACGGGACACGTGGTCCCGCGACACGGCCGGCCGCGACACGACGGACCGCCAGGGTGGTCCGGCACCGTCCAGACACAGATCCGACTACGAGCTTTTTAACCGCAACAACTTTAATATACGCTATTGGAGCTGGAATTACCGCGGCTGCTGGCACCAGACTTGCCCTCCAATTGATCCTCGTTTAAAGGTTTTAAGTGTTCTCATTCCGATTACGGGGCCTCGGATGAGTCCCGTATCGTTATTTTTCGTCACTACCTCCCCGTTCCGGGAGTGGGTAATTTGCGCGCCTGCTGCCTTCCTTGGATGTGGTAGCCGTTTCTCAGGCTCCCTCTCCGGAATCGAACCCTGATTCCCCGTTACCCGTTACCACCATGGTAGGCATGGAACCTACCATCGACAGTTGATAAGGCAGACATTTGAAAGATGCGTCGCCGGTACGGAGACCGTGCGATCAGCTCGAAGTTATTCAGAGTCACCAGGTCTTTGCGCGGGCCGCGATCGGGACGCGCACGAAGCGCGCCGCGACGGGCCGGTTTTGATCTAATAAAAGCGTTCCTCCCGCGAGCGACGCCCGAGGGCGCCGCGACGGTCGGAACTCTGTCGGCATGTATTAGCTCTAGAATTACCACAGTTATCCAAGTAACTTGGGTACGATCTAAGGAACCACAACTGATTTAATGAGCCTTTCGCGGTTTCACCTTAATGCGGCTTGCACTGAGACATGCATGGCTTAATCTTTGAGACAAGCATATGACTACTGGCAGGATCAACCAGGGATCTCGGTTTTACAACAACTGCGGCCCGCGACGGCTCCGCGACGACGCCGCCGCCGACATAGGGCGGCGACGGCGACGGCGCGGACACTCGTCGCGGGACGCGTGCGTCCGAGCGCCGGTCCGCCCGTGCGGGCGAACCGACGCCGAGGAAGGTCGGACGACCGTGACCGGTGTACGGTCACGGCGCCCGACCGACCGCGGTTCGTGTGGGATACTAGCGCGGACGGGCGCCCGTGACCCGCGCGCTTCGGTCGACGCGAGCGCCGAGCGCCGAGCCCGCAGAACGCGGGGCGGCGGTCGGCTGCGGTGACCAAGCGAGCGGGGAGAGCGCGCCCGGCGCGACGTGACCCGTGCGTTGGCGAGAGCGGGATTGGCGCGTACTCCGTCCGTTTCGAGCGGATGGAGAATAACCGCGCCAGCGCCCCTCGCCAGGTTTATAACGGCCCCCAGCCGAGATCGTGGGGGAAGCCGGGACGCGACGCGAAGTCCGTCGTCCCGGGGCTTCGCCCCGGCGACCGCCGGGCACGGCGACGATGGCCGGCCGCGGCGGGAATGTTCTGGCTTCGAGAGCTCGTAACTTGCGAAACGGTAACGGGAGTCGTCATCGGTTTCCGAGAAAAACGATTTGCGCGTCGGAGGCCCACCGGGAGGAGGACCTGCGACGCCGGTTGAGTTTTGCCACTCGGCGTGCGAGATGGGTCGGTCGCCGAAACTTGGACGGATACCATCGACGGGCGCACTGGATGCTGATACCATTCCGGAGAGTGGCACAGACCGGTGCGCGGCGATGGACGCGTCGGCTTCGGCGTCGCCCGTGGCTTTGCTGTCGTGCGTGATTGGCGATCGGACGCCGGCGAATCGCCGACGACCAAGCCGCTCACAAATTTACAAAATCTCGAGTTTCATATAGTGCGACGGGGGTGTGCACGCGTAGTGGTAATGCCGTCGCGGTGCGTAGCGGTTAGGCCAAAAACGAAAAATCCGTCCATCACCGTGCGTAGCGGTAAGGCCGAAATCAAAATCCGTCTATCACCGTGCGTAGCGGCACGGCGGCTGATCTCCAATTATCGAGTTGAATGTTGCGGACACCGATATCCGATAGAACTCGTTAAGTACGACGAGATCACCTCTCGGTGTCGTCGGGGTAATCGTAACCGTTCCCGAGTTATTGCGCTCGGAAAAACGACGTTCGAAAAGTTGAAATCGAAATCGGTTCGACGAACGTCGCCGGGGCTGCCGCCATGCGCACTACCCGGGTACCGACGAATAACCGCGAACGTCGACCGAAAAAAAAAAATCGTTTTTTTCACGCACGGTGATTCCAGTCTGTGGCACCCGAATCCGCTCCGGGGACGCCGCCGCCGTCCGACCGGCACTCTGCCCGTCGGTCGTCGACGCGCCCGCGTGACTATCGAATACCCGGTACCGGGGCTCCGAGACCCCGTAACGTGTTCGGCGCACGCCACCGACGACCGCCCGCGGTATACCGTCCGCTGCCGAAATCATTTTTTTTTTTCACCTCGAACACCGCCCGTCGAACGCCGACCAATTTATCCTAAGTCCATGCACGGCACAGTGGCACCCGAATCCGCTCCGGGGACGCCGCCGCCGTCCGACCGGCACTCTGCCCGTCGGTCGTCGACGCGCCCGCGTGACTATCGAATACCCGGTACCGGGGCTCCGAGACCCCGTAACGTGTTCGGCGCACGCCACCGACGACCGCCCGCGGTGTACCGTCCGCTGCCGAAATCATTTTTTTTTTTCACCTCGAACACCGCCCGTCGAACGCCGACCAATTTATCCTAAGTCCATGCACGGCACAGTGGCACCCGAATCCGCTCCGGGGAAGCCGCCGCCGTCCGACCGGCACTCTGCCCGTCGGTCGTCGACGCGCCCGCGTGACTATCGAATACCCGGTACCGGGGCTCCGAGACCCCGTAACGTGTTCGGCGCACGCCACCGACGACCGCCCGCGGTGTACCGTCCGCTGCCGAAATCATTTTTTTTTTTCACCTCGAACACCGCCCGTCGAACGCCGACCAATTTATCCTAAGTCCATGCACGGCACAGTGGCACCCGAATCCGCTCCGGGGAAGCCGCCGCCGTCCGACCGGCACTCTGCCCGTCGGTCGTCGACGCGCCCGCGTGACTATCGAATACCCGGTACCGGGGCTCCGAGACCCCGTAACGTGTTCGGCGCACGCCACCGACGACCGCCCGCGGTGTACCGTCCGCTGCCGAAATCATTTTTTTTTTTTCACCTCGAACACCGCCCGTCGAACGCCGACCAATTTATCCTAAGTCCATGCACGGCACAGTGGCACCCGAATCCGCTCCGGGGAAGCCGCCGCCGTCCGACCGGCACTCTGCCCGTCGGTCGTCGACGCGCCCGCGTGACTATCGAATACCCGGTACCGGGGCTCCGAGACCCCGTAACGTGTTCGGCGCACGCCACCGACGACCGCCCGCGGTGTACCGTCCGCTGCCGAAATCATTTTTTTTTTTCACCTCGAACACCGCCCGTCGAACGCCGACCAATTTATCCTAAGTCCATGCACGGCACAGTGGCACCCGAATCCGCTCCGGGGAAGCCGCCGCCGTCCGACCGGCACTCTGCCCGTCGGTCGTCGACGCGCCCGCGTGACTATCGAATACCCGGTACCGGGGCTCCGAGACCCCGTAACGTGTTCGGCGCACGCCACCGACGACCGCCCGCGGTGTACCGTCCGCTGCCGAATTCATTTTTTTTTTTTCACCTCGAACACCGCCCGTCGAACGCCGACCAATTTATCCTAAGTCCATGCACGGCACAGTGGCACCCGAATCCGGCTCCGGGGAAGCCGGCCGCCGTCCGACCGGCACTCTGCCCGTCGGTCGTCGACGCGCCCGCGTGACTATCGAATACCCGGTACCGGGGCTCCGAGACCCCGTAACGTGTTCGGCGCACGCCCACCGACGACCGCCCGCGGTGTACCGTCCGCTGCCGAAATCATTTTTTTTTTTCACCTCGAACACCGCCCGTCGAACGCCGACCAATTTATCCTAAGTCCATGCACGGCACAGTGGCACCCGAATCCGCTCCGGGGAAGCCGCCGCCGTCCGACCGGCACTCTGCCCGTCGGTCGTCGACGCGCCCGCGTGACTATCGAATACCCGGTACCGGGGCTCCGAGACCCCGTAACGTGTTCGGCGCACGCCACCGACGACCGCCCGCGGTGTACCGTCCGCTGCCGAAATCATTTTTTTTTTTCACCTCGAACACCGCCCGTCGAACGCCGACCAATTTATCCTAAGTCCATGCACGGCACAGTGGCACCCGAATCCGCTCCGGGGAAGCCGCCGCCGTCCGACCGGCACTCTGCCCGTCGGTCGTCGACGCGCCCGCGTGACTATCGAATACCCGGTACCGGGGCTCCGACACCCCGTAACGTGTTCGGCGCACGCCACCGACGACCGCCCGCGGTGTACCGTCCGCTGCCGAAATCATTTTTTTTTTCACCACGAACACCGCCCGTCGAACGCCGACCAATTTATCCTAAGTCCATGCACGGCACAGTGGCACCCGAATCCGCTCCGGGGAAGCCGCCGCCGTCCGACCGGCACTCTGCCCGTCGGTCGTCGACGCGCCCGCGTGACTATCGAATACCCGGTACCGGGGCTCCGACACCCCGTAACGTGTTCGGCGCACGCCACCGACGACCGCCCGCGGTGTACCGTCCGCTGCCGAAATCATTTTTTTTTTTCACCACGAACACCGCCCGTCGAACGCCGACCAATTTATCCTAAGTCCATGCACGGCACAGTGGCACCCGAATCCGCTCCGGGGAAGCCGCCGCCGTCCGACCGGCACTCTGCCCGTCGGTCGTCGACGCGCCCGCGTGACTATCGAATACCCGGTACCGGGGCTCCGAGACCCCGTAACGTGTTCGGCGCACGCCACCGACGACCGCCCGCGGTGTACCGTCCGCTGCCGAAATCATTTTTTTTTTTCACCTCGAACACCGCCCGTCGAACGCCGACCAATTTATCCTAAGTCCATGCACGGCACAGTGGCACCCGAATCCGCTCCGGGGAAGCCGCCGCCGTCCGACCGGCACTCTGCCCGTCGGTCGTCGACGCGCCCGCGTGACTATCGAATACCCGGTACCGGGGCTCCGACACCCCGTAACGTGTTCGGCGCACGCCACCGACGACCGCCCGCGGTGTACCGTCCGCTGCCGAAATCATTTTTTTTTTTCACCACGAACACCGCCCGTCGAACGCCGACCAATTTATCCTAAGTCCATGCACGGCACAGTGGCACCCGAATCCGCTCCGGGGAAGCCGCCGCCGTCCGACCGGCACTCTGCCCGTCGGTCGTCGACGCGCCCGCGTGACTATCGAATACCCGGGTACCGGGGCTCCGAGACCCCGGGCCGCGTTCCGC
>NW_021774378.1:3343-6137 GCF_005508785.2 Acyrthosiphon pisum | reverse complement strand
TCCGCGTCGGGTTCCGGAATACGAACCGGATTCCTCTCGCCCCAAGGGCGATTCGAAAACGACTCGCCCGTGGTACGAGGATCTCTCCCCGGGCTTAGGATCGACTGACTCTTGGACAACGGCTGTTCACAAGAAACCTTCTCCACGGCAGCCCCCGAGGGCCCCTCTCGAGTATTTGCTACTACCACCAAGATCTGCACCGACGGCGGCTCCAGGCGGTCTCGCGACCTGCCCTTCGACGCACACCGCCGCGCCATCCTACTCGTCGAGGCTTGCCGGGACCGGCCGCCGCGAGCGACGACTGGCCCCACTATGCCGTCGACGGCCGAGTATAGGCACGACGCTCCAGCGCCATCCATTTTCAGAGCTAGTTGCTTCGGCAGGTGAGTTGTTACACACTCCTTAGCGGATTCCGACTTCCATGGCCACCGTCCTGCTGTCATCAGCAACCAACGCCTTTCATGGTCTCTGAATACGCGTCGATTTCGGCGCCTTAACTCGGCGTTCGGTTCATCCCGCAGCGCCAGTTCTGCTTACCAAAAATGGCCCACTAAGCGCCTAGGGTTCCGTCGCCGGCTTCGCACGCGGTTCACGCGGTGTACCAGGTAAAGCCGGCGATCTCACTCATTTATAGTTTGAGAATAGGTTGAGGTCGTTTCGGCCCCAATGTCCTCTAATCATTCGCTTTACCGTATGAGACATCCTCCGTGTTACGAGCGTGTTGTTACCGCGCCGTACAGCGCGGAGTCCCACCGGCGTCCGTACGCCCGCGAACGGGCGGGACACATCGGCGCCAGCTATCCTGAGGGAAACTTCGGATGGAACCAGCTACTAGATGGTTCGATTAGTCTTTCGCCCCCTATACCCAGCTCAGACGATCGATTTGCACGTCAGAATCGCTGCGGACCTCCATCAGGGTTTCCCCTGACTTCATCCTGGCCAGGCATAGTTCACCATCTTTCGGGTACCAACGTGTGCGCTAAGGGTGCGCCCCCAGCCGGCCGAAGCCGACTTGGCGGAGACGCCCCCGGACTGCGGACCAGCGCGACTTTGAACGCCGGTGGGTTCGGTCGCTAGGCCATCGTCCGCACCGTAAACGGTTCACTTTCATTGCGCCAAACGTGGTTTTTCGTAAGATCACCGTTGACTCGCGCACACGTTAGACTCCTTGGTCCGTGTTTCAAGACGGGTCGGAAAGTAGCTCGAAACACGTCGCCGACCGACGGGACCCCGCCTGCGACGGGGCCGCGTCGACGGTTCTTGCCGTCGGGCGAGCCGACCATGAGCACCGGGGCTCGGCGCGAACGGTCACGCCGAAACGCGACCGACGCGACGAACGTCACCCGGGCCATTCGGCCGGCGCCCAACGGGTCGCGACGTCCGCTAACCGAGCGAAAGATCCGGCCGGCGGTTAGACCGACCGTGAATTCGCCCGGCGGGGATTCGCGAGCTCTGTCCGTTTACAACCGAGCGGTTTCACGTTCTTATGAACTCTCTCTTCAAAGTTCTTTTCAACTTTCCCTCACGGTACTTGTAAACTATCGGTCTCGTGGCCGTATTTAGCCTTAGATGGAGTTTACCACCCGCTTCGGGCTGCACTCTCAAGCAACCCGACTCGAAGGCGCGGTCCGATCCCGGAACGCTGTGACGGCCTCTACTGGCCTGGCACCATCTGCGGGCCATGGCCCCGTTCAAGGGAGACTTGGACCGTCACGTGCGCCCCGGCAACGAGGCCGGCCCGTACGCCACAACTCTCATACGTGCCGCGACACAAAAGTGCGCGGCGAGATTCGGCGATGGGCTTTTCCCGGTTCGCTCGCCGCTACTAAGGGAATCACGGTTGTTTTCTTTTCCTCCGCTTATTAATATGCTTAAATCCGGCGGGTAGTCCCGCCTGATCTGAGGTCGGAACGTATCGGTTGTTTGTTTCTTAAATTACACGGCAGCCTGCGGTCCGCGCTCCGCCCGTACGGTGACCGCCCGCGTCCGCTTCTCGGAAGCCGGGAGAGGTCTCGTGGACTCTCAGCCGGCCCGGCCGCGCTCTCGCGCGGCGGGCGGACGGGGACGTGCCGTTTGACGACGCGAGAACCCGTGACTGTTTGCCGTCACAACTTGGGCGGACGACCGGGAGGCGGCCGCGCGAGCGGCTCTCCCCGGTCGAACCGCCAATCTCGCACCACCGGAGCGGCCGACGGGCGTGCCGTCGGACGCCTGCCGGCGGCGCATCGGTCTGGCCGAGTATCCGGTATACGACCCTCAGACAGGCGTGGCCCGGGACCCGCGGGTCACCGAGGCCGCAATGTGCGTTCGACTGGTCGATGTTCGTATAACCTGCGGATTACACGACGACGCGCAGATAGCTGCGGTCTTCATCGATCCACGAGCCAAGTGATCCGCCGCTCGGTGTCGGTTGTTTTTTTGTTTTGTTCGACGAAACTTCTACGGCCACGCGCCGTGCGCGGACGCACGACTGGGCACGTACGGTCTTTCGACGTGTTAACCATCTTTCGGTCGACGCTCGGTCGGGGGTCGCGGCGCGCGGGCGGTCGTCGAGCGAGTCGGCGAGCGCACGCGGCCACGGGGTCGGATGAGGCGCGCGCGAGACCGGCGAGTGCCGCCGGTACCGCGGGCCCGTCTCTAATGATCCTTCCGCAGGTTCACCTACGGAAACCTTGTTACGACTTTTACTTCCTCTAAACGGCCGATTTCGGTCATCTTCGCGATCGCGCGACGACCCAGCCCCCGAGGGGGCCGAATAACGCGCGTCCACTCCGAAGACCTCAATGCGACCGTT
>NW_021774378.1:0-830 GCF_005508785.2 Acyrthosiphon pisum | reverse complement strand
TTAAGTTCAACTTTGCAATCATACTTCCCCCGGAACCGAAAAGCTTCGGTTTCCCGGAAGCTGCCCGCCGGGTCGTTAATGAAACGCCGGCGGATCGCTAGCTGGCATCGTTTACAGTTAGAACTAGGGCGGTATCTGATCGCATTCGAACCTCTAACTTTCGTTCTTGATCATACGAGAACGTACTTGGCAAATGCTTTCGCGTCAGTTCGTCTCGAGACGATCCAAGAATTTCACCTCTAACGTCTCGGTACGAATGCCCCCGCCCGTCTCTGTTGATCATTACCTCCGGTCCCGAAAACCGGCCCGGCGGGACGCGCGGGCGACTGGCGCCCGCGGCCCGGCGGCCCGCGCACGGAAACGCCCCGGAGGGCGATTTCGCGCGCCCGCGAAGGGCGGAGATGCGCGGGACCGAGGTCTTGTTCCATTATTCCATGCGACCAGTATTCAGGGCCTTTTGACGAGACGGCCGTGAAGCCGCCCCGCCAGATTCGAGCCTGCTTTGAGCACTCTAATTTGTTCAAAGTAAACGTGTCGGCCCGCCGACGGCACTCGGTGAAGAGCACCGCGCAGCAAGATTGGAGTAGGCGGCCGCCGTCGTCGAACACCGACGGCCGCGCGACGCGTGGCCGCGCGGCGCGCCGGAAGCACGAGACACGTGTCCGCCTGCCGACAATACGTCCGGCCGACGTGCCGGTAACTAACACCCCGAGACGGCTGACGAGCGCGACGGCGACCGCGCCGACGGGACACGTGGTCCCGCGACACGGCCGGCCGCGACACGACGGACCGCCAGGGTGGTCCGGCACCGTCCAGACACAGATCCGACT
>NW_021774377.1:6834-7977 GCF_005508785.2 Acyrthosiphon pisum | reverse complement strand
CGGAAAATTAACAACTCGAATTGTGTGGTCTATTCTTACCGAGGTACTTTGTTTTGTTTTTACTGTTGCATTGGTCATGATTAATACCTCTCAAATACCAGCTCTATTCTTCTGGTCAACTCTATGCATTATAGTATTGTTAAATATGGCAAATGGTATTTACAACAGTTCTGTTTTTGGAATGGCAGCTAAGCTCCCCGCAAAATATATTGGTGCTGTAGTTCTTGGTACAAATTTAAGTGGTACATTTACATCTATTGCTAACATTGCATCAATTTCAATAACTCCAGATGCTCGAACTGCTGCTTTATATTATTTTACCACAGCACTGTTGGTGTTGATTACTTGTTTGAGTACATATTTTGCATTGCCATTGAATGTAAGTAATTTATACCTTGAGTATGAATAGGTACACAAACTACAAAGTACATTTATTTATTTATTTATGTATGCTTTTAGAAATTTTATAGGCATTATGAACTCATTTATCAACGAGAAATTGAAAATCAAGATTCAAAACGAGCCGGAAAAGATGATAAAGTTCCTTATTGGCGTGTTTTTAAACAGGCCAGTCCACAATTATTTAATGTATTTTTTATATTCTTTGTAACTCTTTCAATATTTCCAGCAGTATATTCAGGTATAACTTATCTTGTTAAATAAACCATAGTATATAATTACTTATAATTATATAACCACTTCTATGTTATAGATATTAAAATGTCAAGTAAAGATTTTCTTTTTGGAGAAAAATATTATACCAGTGTAATGTGTTTTTTGACATTCAATGTGTGTGCACTTATTGGAACATATATTTCTACATTGGTTTCATGGGTAAATATTAATTACATATTTTTCATTGCTAAATAGTTAATTAAATTTAATATTATTCATTTATTTTATTCTAGCCAAAGCCAAAATGGCTTTTTATTCCTGTGGTACTGAGAGTTATTCTTATTCCATTATTTTTGATTTGTAATTACCACCCAATTGGTGTTACAAGAATAATGCCAGTGCTAATAAAAAATGATTATGTATTTTGGGCATTATGAGCAATCCTCGGTTTATCTAGTGGTTATTACAGTTCTGTAGCGATGATGTATACTCCAAGGTAAAAATAATTTCTCATATTCCTTAATTACC
>NW_021774377.1:3148-4391 GCF_005508785.2 Acyrthosiphon pisum | reverse complement strand
AACTTTTTTGAATGTCTGAACATGTAATATTTAATACCATTTTTGTGTAACGTAGCTGTAATATAAAACAGTATTTATATAAGTTTTTACATTTCATAATATATATTACAATGCATAAATAGCACAAAATAGTTTACATATATATTTGTTACCAAAAATTATAAAAGTGATGAATACAATTTTAAAAAATTTCAGAATCTGTGGAACACCACTGAGATCATATTACGGTTTTAATGTTAAACTGTATCATTATTATTTATTTTAGAAAAATTAAATACAAATTTATTTGAACAATTTTGAATTGGAATATTCAAAATGTACCAAGTTAAATATAAAGTCTTATTTAATTATATTTAATACAATTATTGGATAGAAAATACATTTATTAGGGTTTCACTAATGTTTACATAAAGTTACTTTGAATGTCCAAAAATTAATGAATCCAATTTCCATAACTCATGTCTAACTAAATTTCTGAAGTCTGAACTAGGTATATGTTGCCACTTTCCAATTCACATCTACACATCCTGGTCTCTACGAAGATCTGCACTATTAAAATTAGCTACCTACTTCTTCACAATTATTGGACAATGGTAGTATGGTATATCCCACAATATAAAAAAAACACAATATAGATAATAATATTAAGATTTAAAAACAATTTAAAAGAACATTACAATACTTTAAAACCAAGATAAGCATGATTAATTTTTAATACTTCAACTATAAGAGAAAAATGTCTAAAGCGTCTTTCCTCCTTTTTCATATGGACTAAGGACCGTCAATGGTGGAGTTAACACTAAGATTTGCAATTGTGGGCATGTTAGTGAATATAATTAACTCAAGATAAGCTAAGTTAAGTGAACACAAGAATACAAGATTGTTCTAAGACTTCTAAGTCAAAAGTTGATACTTAATAAATAATAAATTTAACTGGTTACATTCTGAATTTAAGTTAATTTTAAAACAATTTACTTGTTTTTTTAATTTAAATATTTTAACTACCTACTTAGTTAATCCCCACTTTTAAAGATATAACTTAGTTACATAGGTACCTAATTTTATGTTGGGTAATAGATTCCATTTTACTATACGGGTAATTTATAAATTACAACCAACTTATATAACCAACCATTCGTTACATACAATAGGTATTGTATTAGTTTGTTTATCTTTATTTAATATTAGTTTTTATTTTGTATTTTATTATTTTGTAGTTATAAAACAGGTACTTAATTAATAT
>NW_021774377.1:0-821 GCF_005508785.2 Acyrthosiphon pisum | reverse complement strand
AATGTATAAATATAAATATTACCAAAGGATAGAATATTATTGATACATTATTAATGATGATATAATATGATTACAAATTATAACTTTTAGGTACTATATCTATTGATTGTAAGTACCATAAAAACCTACCATAGATTTGATTTTATATTACGACTATATTTTTTTATGCTCATAAATATTAAATAGTTTAAAAAAATTCCAAAATATTTTGAACATTTTAATGTATCTAAGTTTATTTTTTAGAGTTACACCAAAACACAAATTTGATTTTTTCTAAAACTGGTTTTGCATAAAAATCTTAGTTTTTCCTTAATTGTTAGTTTATTGTTCTTGATGTTTTTGAAAAGTTCTGGGAATGTTTTACTTTTGACCCTCCAAAGTACTAAGTACATTCTTTTTCATACTAGAAACGAGGCTGAAGTAGAAAAGCTGTTAAGCATTTTTACTGCACCGAAATGTGATGGCACAAAAATAAAATAAAATAATTAAAAACACATCATTGTAAAATCAAAACAATCATCGCTCCAAGCAGAATCTAAAATAGGTACCTAAAATACCTACTTAATACTTAATACTTAAATTTCTTCTTTAACTGATACTGTAAGTACATCATGCATAAATTATTTATTGTACCTAAAATCTTTGTTAATAAATTGCCTCCGAATTATATATCTGAACTTGAACTGATATTATTATTTAAGCCTAATACCTAGAACCCGACACCTGTTACAAGTTGTATTTTAATAAACATTTAATAGCTTATTATAACATCCATTTATTAAAAATCACATCTCAAAGTTTCATCCAGTATTTGTTAAAGT
>NW_021774376.1:0-4304 GCF_005508785.2 Acyrthosiphon pisum | reverse complement strand
ATAACACAAGGTATGTAAAAGGAAGGAAAACTACTAATAAATTTAAACACAATTAAAGAATCAAAACAGCCAAAAGAGTGTACAGAAATTTTAAACAAGTTATCACTTCATTCTATTGCTATACATTAGCTGTCATAGAAGCATGAAGATCAAATTGTTTCATTAAAATTTCTTTCAAATTCACCAGAGCATAGATCTGGTCAGAAACATTTTTATTTGAAACCAATCACTTTATCACAACTTAAGATGGTTATTTTCATGCTAAGTGTCTTAAACCTGAATAACACAAGGTATGTAAAAAGGAAGGAAAACTACTAATAAATTTAAACATAATTAAAGAATCAAAACAGCCAAGAGTGTACAGAAATTTTAAACAATTTATCACCTTCATTCTATTGCTATACATTAGCTGTCATAGAAGCATGAGGATTAATTTGTTTCATTAAAATATCTTTTAAATTCACCAGAGCATAGATATGGTCAGTAACATTTTTATTTGAAACCAAAGATTTTAACACAACTAAAGATTGTTATTTTCGTGCTAAATGTCTTAAACCTGAATAACACAAGGTATGTAAAAAGGAAGGAAAACTACTAATAAATTTAAACATAATTAAAGAATCAAAACAGCCAAAAGAGTGTACAGAAATTTTAAACAATTTATCACCTTCATTCTATTGCTATACATTAGCTGTCATAGAAGCATGAAGATCAATTTGTTTCATTAAAATTTCTTTCAAATTCACCAGAGCATAGATCTGGTCAGAAACATTTTTATTTGAAACCAATCACTTTATCACAACTTAAGATGGTTATTTTCATGCTAAGTGTCTTAAACCTGAATAACACAAGGTATGTAAAAAGGAAGGAAAACTACTAATAAATTTAAACATAATTAAAGAATCAAAACAGCCAAGAGTGTACAGAAATTTTAAACAATTTATCACCTTCATTCTATTGCTATACATTAGCTGTCATAGAAGCATGAAGATTAATTTGTTTCATTAAAATATCTTTCAAATTCACCAGAGCATAGATATGGTCAGAAACATTTTTATTTGAAACCAATGACTTTAACACAACTAAAGACTGTTATTTTCGTGCTAAATGTCTTAAACCTGAATAACACAAGGTATGTAAAAAGGAAGGAAAACTACTAATAAATTTAAACATAATTAAAGAATCAAAACAGCCAAAAGAGTGTACAGAAATTTTAAACAATTTATCACCTTCATTCTATTGCTATACATTAGCTGTCATAGAAGCATGAAGATTAATTTGTTTCATTAAAATTTCTTTCAAATTCACCAGAGCATAGATATGGTCAGAAACATTTTTATTTGAAACGAATCACTTAATCACACCTAAAGCAGGTTATTTTTGTGCTAAAAGTCTTAAACCAGAATAACACAAGGTATGTAAAATGGAAGGAAAACCACTAATAAATTTAAACTTAATTAAAGAATCTAAAAATCAAAACAGCCAAAAGAATGTACAGATATTTTAAACAATTTATCACCTTCATTCTATTGCTATACATTAGCTGTCATAGAAGCATGAAGATTAATTTGTTTCATTAAAATATCTTTCAAATTCACCAGAGCATAGATATGGTCAGTAACATTTTTATTTGAAACCAAAGATTTTAACACAACTAAAGACTGTTATTTTCGTGCTAAATGTCTTAAACCTGAATAACACAAGGTATGTAAAAAGGAAGGAAAACTACTAATAAATTTAAACATAATTAAAGAATCAAAACAGCCAAAAGAGTGTACAGAAATTTTAAACAATTTATCACCTTCATTCTATTGCTATACATTAGCTGTCATAGAAGCATGAAGATCAAATTGTTTCATTAAAATTTCTTTCAAATTCACCAGAGCATAGATCTGGTCAGAAACATTTTTATTTGAAACCAATCACTTTATCACAACTTAAGATGGTTATTTTCATGCTAAGTGTCTTAAACCTGAATAACACAAGGTATGTAAAAAGGAAGGAAAACTACTAATAAATTTAAACATAATTAAAGAATCAAAACAGCCAAGAGTGTACAGAAATTTTAAACAATTTATCACCTTCATTCTATTGCTATACATTAGCTGTCATAGAAGCATGAAGATTAATTTGTTTCATTAAAATATCTTTCAAATTCACCAGAGCATAGATATGGTCAGTAACATTTTTATTTGAAACCAAAGATTTTAACACAACTAAAGACTGTTATTTTCGTGCTAAATGTCTTAAACCTGAATAACACAAGGTATGTAAAAAGGAAGGAAAACTACTAATAAAATTAAACATAATTAAAGAAGCTAAAAATCAAAACAGCCAAAAGAATGTACAGAAATTTTAAACAATTTATCACCTTCATTCTATTGCTTTTCATTATCTGTCACAGAAGCATGAAGATCAATTTGTTTCATTAAAATTTCTTTCAAATTCACCAGAGCATAGATATGGTCAGAAACATTTTTATTTGAAACGAATCACTTAATCACACCTAAAGCAGGTTATTTTTGTGCTAAAAGTCTTAAACCAGAATAACACAAGGTATGTAAAATGGAAGGAAAACCACTAATAAATTTAAACTTAATTAAAGAATCTAAAAATCAAAACAGCCAAAAGAATGTACAGATATTTTAAACAATTTATCACCTTCATTCTATTGCTATACATTAGCTGTCATAGAAGCATGAAGATTAATTTGTTTCATTAAAATATCTTTCAAATTCACCAGAGCATAGATATGGTCAGTAACATTTTTATTTGAAACCAAAGATTTTAACACAACTAAAGACTGTTATTTTCGTGCTAAATGTCTTAAACCTGAATAACACAAGGTATGTAAAAAGGAAGGAAAACTACTAATAAATTTAAACATAATTAAAGAATCAAAACAGCCAAAAGAGTGTACAGAAATTTTAAACAATTTATCACCTTCATTCTATTGCTATACATTAGCTGTCATAGAAGCATGAAGATCAATTTGTTTCATTAAAATTTCTTTCAAATTCACCAGAGCATAGATCTGGTCAGAAACATTTTTATTTGAAACCAATCACTTTATCACAACTTAAGATGGTTATTTTCATGCTAAGTGTCTTAAACCTGAATAACACAAGGTATGTAAAAAGGAAGGAAAACTACTAATAAATTTAAACACAATTAAAGAATCAAAACAGCCAAAAGAGTGTACAGAAATTTTAAACAAGTTATCACCTTCATTCTATTGCTATACATTAGCTGTCATAGAAGCATGAAGATTAATTTGTTTCATTAAAATATCTTTCAAATTCACCAGAGCATAGATATGGTCAGTAACATTTTTATTTGAAACCAAAGATTTTAACACAACTAAAGATTGTTATTTTCGTGCTAAATGTCTTAAACCTGAATAACACAAGTATGTAAAAAGGAAGGAAAACTACTAATAAATTTAAACATAATTAAAGAATCAAACAGCCAAAGAGTGTACAGAAATTTTAAACATTTATCACCTTCATTCTATTGCTATACATTAGCTGTCATAGAAGCATGAAGATCAATTTGTTTCATTAAAATCTCTTCAAATTCACCAGAGCATAGATCTGGTCAGAAACATTTTTATTTGAAATCAATCACTTTATCACAACTTAAGATGGTTATTTTCATGCTAAGTGTCTTAAACCTGAATAACACAAGGTATGTAAAAAGGAAGGAAAACTACTAATAAATTTAAACATAATTAAAGAATCAAAACAGCCAAAAGAGTGTAAAGAAATTTTAAACAATTTATCACCTTCATTCTATTGCTATACATTAGCTGTCATAGAAGCATGAAGATCAATTTGTTTCATTAAAATTTCTTTCAAATTCACCAGAGCATAGATATGGTGAGAAACATTTTTATTTGAAACCAATCACTTTATCACAACTAAAGATGGTTATTTTCATGCTAAATGTCTTAAACCAGAATAACACAAGGTATGTAAAAAGGATGGAAAACTACTAATAAAATTAAACATAATTAAAGAAGCTAAAAATCAAAACAGCCAAAAGAATGTACAGAAATTTTAAACAATTTATCACCTTCATTCTATTGCTTTTCATTATCTGTCAGAGAAGCATGAAGATCAATTTGTTTCATTAAAATTTCTTTCAAATTCACCAGAGCATAGATATGGTCAGAAACATTTTTATTTGAAACGAATCACTTAATCACACCTAAAGCAGGTTATTTTTGTGCTAAAAGTCTTAAACCAGAATAACACAAGGATATGTAAAATGGAAGGAAAACCACTAATAAATTTAAACTTAAT
>NW_021774375.1:0-360 GCF_005508785.2 Acyrthosiphon pisum | reverse complement strand
TTCACATAAGAAAAAGTAGAAAATTCCAAATAGGAGGGGTAAGGGGGACATAGGGGACACGGGAAAATAGGTATTTCGACATACAAATTCCAAAAATGGTCATACAAATTCATACAAATATTTTCAAGATTTTCTTTGGATGGGGGACACATATGTATAAAATGTTCAATTTTTATAGCTAAAGATTGAAAATTTAATACAATGTTCCGCGTAAGTAGGTTAATCTACATAAAAAAAATCTACCAAAAAATATCAAATAGGTATATAAAAATGCAGTTTTTTTTTATAGTTATTTTATTATCAATTTTGGACAAAATTACATAATATTATCAAATAACCAAGAATAACGATTTTAGTTAT
>NW_021774374.1:0-873 GCF_005508785.2 Acyrthosiphon pisum | reverse complement strand
TAGGCAGTAGGCACTAGCCCCTCCGGCCCCCATGCTAGTGTAATGACTATAAAATAAATCGTTACGTAATTAATAATAATACGTTTACCGATAACGATTTAAATATAGAGTTACCACGGACAGCCCCACCGATTATAAATGTTGACAATTGACAATTATCTTGTATTCTTGTTTATCTAAAATCTACTATTTATAATCAATGGGTATAATATTATTAATATTTAATATTATATTGTTATGGGTGGTAGACTTGTAGCTTGTTAGTTGTTGCTTTATTTCTCAGTTGTCAGACGTCAGTTGGTTGTTCATCCAAATTCCATAATTTTATAATCATGGACGATGCAAATACTCAGTACATGGTATTTAATATTTATGTAAATTATTACTTGACCAGTACCCGAGACTCAGTTTTTAAAAAAATTATTACTCGACCAGTACTCGAGACTCGGTTTAAAAAAAATTATTACTCGACTAGTACTCGAGACTCGGTTTAAAAAAAAATTATTACTCGACTAGTACTCGAGACTCGGTTTTAACAGATATTGTTACTCGACAAATACTCGGTACCCGGTTTATAAGTAAAAACTGTACCCGGAACACCTCTAGTATCCAATACTTTATAGTAATAGTTTTATATAAAGGTACATCAGGCACGCTACTACTAGTATAAAGTTGGAGTAAATACATATAATATATTGTCTATTAATTATTGCCTAAATAAATGTATCTAAAATACTTACGTTTTTATCTTGTTCTTGTGGCTGTTTTTTTGTTAAAGAAATTTGTAATTTTTATTAAATTTCGTTTATTATTCATATTTCTTGTAATGTTCGGCATCGAAAGTCGTAATTCGTAATAATAAAATAATTCCAC
>NW_021774373.1:0-1846 GCF_005508785.2 Acyrthosiphon pisum | reverse complement strand
TGTTGTGTTGTGTACCTTTAAAATTATAATTTATGTTTATCTTTTGTTTTATCGTGAAGATTTGTATCTGCCGTTTTTTACCGATTACCAACTACTATAAATCCGAATACTATTTATGTTTCACACATTTAAACATATTTAACAGTAATCGGTAGCCACAGGGATGTACAGAATACTACTAACCGCAGATAAACCTAAAAATAGAATAAACCAGCACATTTTTCACCATTAGCCAGATAAATTTTAACATACTATAGCATAGGTACCTCTATTTGTTGTAATCGAGGTATAATATTGTACAAAGTATCAATTTGCTATTCAAAAATTTGTGTTAGATCCACTTAACCCACATTTCATAATGGCGATCCGATTAAATCCGATCCCAAATATGAACTTTCTGCTATACCTGTTCACATGCTTATATTGTATTTATAAATAAAAAAAATATATAGTAAATATGATAAAACCACCTATAAAAATTATTACAAATAATTTAATAATAATAGGCACATAGAAAGTTATTAAAGTATTGACATTAATAAAAATAGATTTAATACCATAAAAATCTAATAAATATTCTTTAGCTTGTTAAATATATATATATTTATTATATATTTATGACCCAATAATACATTAATGGGTGGTTTAACAAATAAATATTATGTTAATTTTGGAATATTTAGATAGAAACGCCAATGATCTTAAATGTTAAAGTTTTGAGACATTAAAGTTAAAATTTTATTTTATTTTTTTAGGTATTTGAAAGTGTTATTAAATGGGTAAAAAAGGATTTGGATCAGAGAAAAGACTTTTTGACAGAATTAATGGAACACGTGCGTTTGCCAATAATAGCATCTAGACCTGATATATTATTAAATATAGTAAACGAACCTCTTCTAAAGAATAATCCTAAATGTTTGTTATATTCATAAAATATATGCATTCATTATAAATTTATTTATTTCATTAATTGTTATTATAATATTTTTAGGTAAAGATTTTGTAATTGAAGCATTAAGTTTTAATATACAAAAGTCTGTTCAGTATTTCACCATTCCACAAACAATTCGTTGTAAGCCCAGGCAGTTTGGTGACTCACAAAAAGTATGATTCCGTTAGATAAATTTATCTTCACTATTATTTTATCCATTGATATTATTTCAGGTTATTTTAATGTTCAGCGAGTCTGATACATCCCCAAGGTGCTATACAGAATGGTATGACCCAGCAACCAAACTACGTGAGAAAGCACCAGGAATAAATGATGGCCGTCAGAAAGCTGGTCTAGGTGTAATTAGAGATCAGTTTGTTTTTGCTGTAGGAGGTGTGAATTATTCATATTCACAATCTGTTAGTATGCTTGATGTATCTTCACAATCACCCTCTTGGGTTCCAATGGCCGACATGGTAGTTGGAAGAGAGCTATTGGGAGTTGGTGTATTGGATGATTGTATATATGCAGTAAGTTAACCCAATATTTTAATTATTTTATAATATTAGTAGACATTATTTTTTAATTATAGGTAGGAGGATATGATGGCAACAGGGCTTTAAATAGTGTGGAGGTATTTGATGTCAGTAATCAAAAATGGAGGTTGGTAGCTAGTATGTCTACTAAAAGATGTAATTTGGGTATTGGTGTAGTCAATAATCGTTTATATGCGGTGAATATTTATATTATTTCTTTATTTATAATTTGTAATCAGGGCTTAAAACTGGTAACTGGTTTGTAACGATTACCGTTAAAAACCGTAAATTTGAGAACCAAAAACCGATAACCGCTTTTAGTTTTGGAATGCTGGAAGCGGTCATTGTTTTTCGGTAATCAAGGTAAATATCTAAATAT
>NW_021774372.1:0-1124 GCF_005508785.2 Acyrthosiphon pisum | reverse complement strand
TTTTTTTTATAAGCATTTAAAGATCAAATTTGACAAAATTTATCAAATTTTAATTTGAAAAATTATTTTGTACTTAAAAATTTATAAAATATTCAATTTTTGTATCTAAGAATTAAAAATTTAAAACAAGATTCCACGTAAGTAATTAATTCTGTTACCAAAAAATCTATAATATACATTTAAACAGTTTATTTTTATAGTCATTTTAAGTACAAATTTGGGCGAAATTACATATTAAAAACCTAGGATAACTCTTTTAGTTATTTTGTTGTGATTGTATAATATTATTCGTGGGTACTTGAAACTTCTAAAGTATACTATTATATATCTATGATTTTACCACGGTTTTTTGTTGAAGTATAACGCGTTATAACTTATAACTTATAAGTACCTAATAGATATTATGATATGATTAATTTGGAATTTATTATAGGTACCTATTATAGGTCAATTTTTTTTTAATACCATAGATAAGTATATATTATATGTCTAATACATAGACTGATATACCGTCTCCGCTCAGAATCGTTTTCTTATACAGTGATATTATATCATTGAATTCAAATTTAATACTGTCCATTATACAGTGACCCACTTCTAACCTACTGTACAGCAGAGCGACATCCACTTACCCACCTTTTTTATTATTTTTTTTTTTTATTAAATATACGGGATAAAGCCTTTGAGCATATATAGTACAAACATTAATTGTACAATGTATGATGTAATATTAAAATCAATATTATAGCTAGACAGTAATTAATAGGTATAGAAGACACGAAGGGTCCACATCATCTCGAATTAACTTTTTTTTAACTTAATAAAAAGTTAACAAAAATTGTGTATTAACTTTTAACTTAACTTAGTTTAACATATTAAAGTTAAATTATCTTTTAACTTTTAACTTTTTGGTATTGGTGCATATTAACTTAGCTTAACTGAGTTAAAAAAAATCATTAACTTGCCCAGCTTTGCAAATAGGTAGGTATATAGGTGATACCTAGTAAACATTATTTAATAAATATAATATAAAAGTATACTTTAGATTCTGAGCGGAGAGCGTTTTACTATAGTTTTTTTTAAAATTATTGTCGACGATGAACAATTTTTTGTTCTAGCAAAAA
>NW_021774371.1:0-1395 GCF_005508785.2 Acyrthosiphon pisum | reverse complement strand
GGGCATAAATACGTGCGTCGGGAGGTTCGATTATTTTCGCGAATATCGCGTTTTCGACGTCCGAGGTCGGTCGAATTCGTCGTCCGCTGTCCGACGCGGTGAGATCGCCCGCTACGACGCCCGAAGCGGACGTGCGAATCGCGTTCGCAATTCGCCGGGACGGCGAAACGGCTTAAGAGTCGTTGATTTGACTCAGTTTCTCAACTCAGTATGTAGGCAGGTCGGTTAGGCGTAGGTAGGATTGACTCGGGGGTCGTGGGTTCGATACCGGCCGTCGCAATTCGGATTAATTTGCGGCGGCCGTCTTATCGGTTCCATTTTTTTTTCCGCATTTTTTTTTGTTATTTACATTTCGCTATCATATTTAACGAAAATTGTTTGATTTTTTTTTAAAAAATTTGAGTTTCACCGCCTTTACGGACCTCGCACGGCCCCGTCGAAGGGGTCGTGGAAAGCGGACGGCCCGCGGCGTCGCTGTCGAGTAGGTATCGCTATATACAGGCATAAATATGTGCGTCGGGACGTTAATTTTTTTTCGCGAATATCGCGTTTTCGACGTCCGAGGTCGGTCGATTCGTCGTCCGCTGTCCGACGCGGTGAGATCGGCCGCTACGACGCCCGAAGCGGACGTGCGAATCGCGTTCGTAATTCGCCGGGACGCCGAAACGGCTTAAGAGTCGTTGATTTGTCTCCAATTCTCAACTCAGTAGGTAGGCAGGTCGGTTAGGCGTAGGTAGGGTTGACCCGGGGTCGTGGTTTCGATACCGGTTGCCGCGATTCGGATTAATTTGCGGCGGCCGTGTTGAATTGGAATTTTTTTTTCCCCGTTTTTTTTTTTCAAAATTCGAGTATTACCGCCTCTACGGACTTCGTACGGCCCCGTCGCGACTTATTAGCGTTCCCCGCCAAATTTATGAGTCGAGTTCCGCAGCGGAAATTGGTGATCTGACGGTGCCGTTATTACTATACAGGGTGATTGATTAAGCGTAAAACACTCATTATCTCAAAAAGTATTCATTTTTTTCAAATTTTTTTTTTTCCAAAATTTTAGATCTACGCTGTTCTAGAATTATATAATTTTTTTATATTTTTCACCCTCATATTTATTAGGAAAAACACTATCAACTTCTGATTTTCAAATGGTAACCTATACTTTTAATTTCATAAATTAATAAAGCTATTTTTTTTATGAATTATCACGTTTAAATTTTCATTTTTCATTAATCCGTTGATGAGATATAACTCCCCAAAGTTGGGTAGTTTTGGCAGGTGTTTGTGTGTTAATGTGTTATACCTAGTCGGTAGATATCGCAGCAATTTGGATTTTTATGCCCCAGAGTAATAGATATTACACTTTTCAAATCATTTCAAGTACAGTAAGCTTATAAGTTGTGC
>NW_021774370.1:0-942 GCF_005508785.2 Acyrthosiphon pisum | reverse complement strand
GCTTGAGATTTTAAATTTTGTGCTGCAATTTTGCGTCGTGTTAGAACTGGATGATCGAAAATTACCTCTTCAGTGTTCTATATAAAAAAATAATTAAAAAATAATTAATACCTAATTCATTTTAAAAAAAAAAAACCGATTTACTTCGTCGGTGTCACTTTCAATCTCCAAAATGTTTCGTGTGGTCTTTATCAAATTATCAAGTTGCTGTACTCCATTTTCGGGCGTAACATGTAGCGAGCACGCAGTATTGATTTCTAGTAGTTCTTCATGCGTACCCTCTAAATCATTTGTCTATAAAAGTTATTTAATTAATTAATTAATTAATTAATAAAATTATTAATTATGGTATTGTACGAGTATACTATTGTTATAATTATAATATATTCTATACAACATTTATAAATATGATGATAAGTATTAAATTAATAAAATTAAAACCAATTAAATTTATTAGTCGAAAACGCACTTACCCCACCTAATCATTCATGTTATAAAAGATTTTTGAATTATTATTAGGTAAATGTTAAATTAAAATTGGTTAAATAAAAAATACAATTCCTACAATCTTAATTTTACTCACTTCAATATTGAGTACTTCCGCGTCTTCATCGTTCCGATATTCCGGAATGGTATATGAGTAGTTATTGTAGTAGGTGTAGTAGGTGGATCAAAAAGCATGTCCAACATATTCTCTTCCAGCGTTCCTGTCATTATATTGTCCAATAATTCTCGAAGTACTTTTGTTGCCAGTCCCATTCGTGGTTTTTGACCAAAAACTGCTTCATACGGAGTCATCTTTATGGCTTCGTGATATGTGGTATTAACGCCCCATTGTACAAAGGCGAGGCCGTAACTCCACGCGGCAGTTTTGTTGTCTCGCATCCACGCCACCAGTGAATCCTTCAGCGTACAATTGCCTCTTTCTACAGATCCTTGGCT
>NW_021774369.1:0-784 GCF_005508785.2 Acyrthosiphon pisum | reverse complement strand
ATAAATTGGTTGATAATAAATAATTGTTGAAAGAGAAATAAGTTGATATATTGATGAAAATAGATTTTATTTTGAATTAAAATAGTTGACGTCAAATTTGGAAAAAAAGTAATTGTAAGGCTAGCTAGAATAAGTATAATTATAAGATATAATAAAAATAATATTTTTGTGTGATAAATTAAAGTCGTTAAAAGTGATAATTCGGTTAAAAGAATTAAATAATAAATAAATAGGTAGTTGAATATTGTTATAAGATTGCTGGCTTAGCTACCCAGTAATAGTTTAATAATATTCGAACGCGTTTTTACTCGTAAAAAGATCGCGGCGACGCGCCAAGGTTACAATAGTTTATAAAACTGTGTAGAAATACATACGCGGTATAGTGGAGAGTGTGTGTTAGTGAATATACATTACGGTGCGGAGAATAAATACGAGCGTACAGTGTGTGTGTGTGTGTAAACGCGCGCTATAATACGACGCGGCATACGTAAATAAATACGTACGAGAATAAATATATATAATAAGTGAATAAATATTTAATTTAGAGAAATAAATAAAAGTAAATGTTAATAATGTTAATGAATATAAGGTATTTATGAATACGGAATCAGATAATTCAGATATTGAAGAGAGTTCAGTGGAACAAGTGGTAAATAAAAAGTTGATAAATAAAAATAAAAGTGAATCAGTAGTAGTAAAAAGTTTGATAAAAGAGGAATTTGTAGAAAATACTGAGAAAAGAGACAGTAGTATAGCCATTGTTAGGAAGAATTTTAAGAACTAC
>NW_021774368.1:0-2676 GCF_005508785.2 Acyrthosiphon pisum | reverse complement strand
CGTTTATACATGGTACACTGAATAAAAGAAAGACAGTATTAATTTATTTGCGTTTTTAATTTCGAGACGATTTATGGCGACGAGAAAAAAAAATCATTTTCGCTAGACCCACCACGCTTATAATAATACAAACAATACGTCAAGTATAATACTTACAAAGATTTTTTTCATGGGCGTCGAAAGTCGAGACCATGGAGCAAATATACGCCTCCAGTGGCGGCCAAATATAAATCTCCGAGACCCGTCTTCGGCAGTGGCCATTCCTCCACCCCGCTTAAACTTGTTTACCAATCACCATAGATCGTGTATGTTGGCGACGGCGGTCGTTTATAATGATAATATTATTGTAATCGAGTGAAAACGATGTTGAGGGGGGAGGAGGGTGACAGAGAAAAAAAGAAAACGTTAAAAAATGCGCGTCTGCACCCTCATCATCAAACTTGAGACGAAAACGACACGGTGGAAATAGATTGCAGATAGGGAGAGAAATTTAATTTTGCCTTCCTTTCCTTATCACCGAAAACAGCATCCCACCACCCCTGGGGGGAGAGGAGGGGGTGCCCGGCTCGACGCGAAAACCAGCTGGTCTGCAGTCATGATGTAAGCGACTTGTGTAAATATGCTTGTAACTTTCTTCGTATTTTACCGCGGTATCCGCGTCAGCCGAAGGGGCCGACCTCCTTGCAGTTATATATCTACCTAGGTATTATAATATCGTTTAAGCCCACGAGGTTCCCGGATTCCGTTAATTGCTGTCAGCTGCTGTCCCTGACGTTTCAATTAAACTCGCTGCATCGGTGCGAGCAGGTGCAGGTGGCATGGCGGCGGACGAGGATTTTCTCTCCGAGCCGCTTTTGCCGGTCACGCTCCCCTAGCCTTAGCGGCGCGACGAACAGCAGCAGCCTGTATAGTAGTATAAAGTACCTAGTTTGTGCACAATATACTACGTATATAATATAATAATATATTATTATTATACTCTTACAAGTCTCCAGTGAAAGTAAGCAGATGTTTCGCTGGACGCGCGACCGAAACGATTGCTTAAAATATATATAGGTACAAATATATATTATATACATCGTGTACGGTATAAATATTATGTACATCGATCGAACGTCCTTCCGATGAAGGATCACGCATTCACACTGCACCTGCCACCGCGCTCGGCGTAAAACAATATTTAAAATCCCTTCTTTTAGTTGTCAACCGTCGTGGCATATGGCCACGTTGATTACAGATACCTAGGGTAGATTACCCTACTATACTATACTACATTGATCCTATAATACAGTATACCTACTTTTTTTTTTTTTTTTTCTATATTTGTTCATTGTAACGACCTCAAGGTCTTTGACAATGCTTATCACAAGTGGGTAGTAGGGAGATCATGTGATCTATTTATCTATGTATATATCACTATATGCATGATACTACCCCCCTTCTCCAAGAGGAGACATGTGCGGTCTTCACTCCCAGTGGAGTGGGACCTAGTTGGAAACCGGATGACGCAATCGGACGACAGCACGGGAAAATGGTGACTGCGTAGAATCACACACATTTTTTGCACTTTGCTATGAATCGAACCGATGACTGTGTGAGTCGTAAGTCAACTGTGTGACCACTGCGCCACTCCGGCCCCTTAAGTATACCTACTTAAACGTATTTTATGAATCGATGGTACAAATATTGTTTTATTGCAGACCGAGGAATAATATATAATTAGTAATTATTACTAATTGTAAGTAGGTATATCAAGCGGAAATAGGAAATAAAAAGTCGATTATTGTACCTATACGTACATTATATTGTACGGTACGGACTAGAATACCATAATCATAAAATTTTTAAGAGTGACTCGAGCGAGGGAAAATCATGAAAAATTTGAATTAAAATATAATATGATAATTAATATCTCGTGCTCCAAGTCGGCTGAATGATTTTTTTTGAAAATCATTAGAAAATAATGGATAATTGCTCAAAAAAGAAAACTATTGTGTTTATAAAATTATAATAATCAATTGAAGGTACTTTATAAATTATAATAAATATTGTTGGGCACTACAGATATGTAGATAGCATCGTATTTATTTTAGTAGTGCAAATATATGTATGATCGCAGGCCGCAGCTGCTTAATTCTGATAATACGATAAAACGCAATGTTTAAAAAAAAACAAATGCAAACGTTCGAAACGCCGAGTGTGTACCTAACTAACCTAATCCACTTAACACCGTCCGTAAATTGTTTGCAAAAACTGTTTCGCGTGGGATAGAACCACTTAGACAATATTCCTAATTATTATCATGAAACAAAATGTTTGACGTTTATCTTAATCCGATTCACCACACTGGAATGGTGGTTAGGTTTTAAAAATACTGGCACAAATATTCATGAAAAATGATACTAATAGGTTGTGTGTTTATTTTTTGTTTTGATAAATTGTTTGTACTATATTTCACTGCGCTGTAGCTATTTTCCCGTCTCCGAGTAAGCCTGTGGTTAACATATTAACATAACACTATTATAAACAAATGGTTGAATATATCACACCTGTGCGTGGTGAGGCTGCCAGAGAGTTTTTCCGTATAACCCGTGGGTATATTATATAAAATTGGACCAATATACGTGGGTATAAACTATAGTCTATTATAATCGTACCGTATATCGACGACGCGCA
>NW_021774367.1:0-1381 GCF_005508785.2 Acyrthosiphon pisum | reverse complement strand
CACCCATCAGGCCCAAAATCCGCAATTTCTGCAGAATTTATTTTATTTCAGACGCAGATCAGCTTATCGTGCGGTCAAACATAGCTCCAACGCTAAACATTGATTTAATTAAAGAACTACAGACCACACTGAACAGCCACAATATATCTATACGAAGTTTTAAACAAAACTTAGAACAAAACTCTTCGGATAATTTAAAGTTAATTATTCACTCCGACCGCCCAATACAGACAGCACACCCAGGCAGATATAATGCTCCAACTGTAAACGAGGTAGCCGTTCTTTTGGTAGATGAAGAAAAAGGTCCCAGAGATATCGTGCTGCATGGTAGAGACGGCCAACTTAAAAGGGTCTCTGAATTACATAGATCTTACGATCCTCTCCAATATCCATTGATGTTTGTAATGGGAGAAGATGGCTATTATTCGACCATTCCTCAAGACGGTACTGCCCGTAATAAAACTGTGACCTGTATGCAATTTCATGCATTTAGATTGATGGTTAGAGATGGTTTTAATCCACTACATTACTACAGGGACTTATTTAGCCAATATATTGTCGATATGATGGTAAAAATTATTTCGGAACGATTAAATTACATATGCCGTAATCAACAGAGAATGAGGGCTGAAGAATATATTCACCTCAGAGACACTTTAAACCAAGACGCAAATGTTGACCCATCAAACATCGGTCAGCGCGTAATCTTGCCGTCTTCATTCACAGGTTCTCCGCGTTATCTACACGAAAAAACGCAAGATGCGATGACTTATGTCCGCAACTACGGGAGACCAGACTGATTTGTTACTTTTACGTGTAACCCCGAATGGCCTGAAATTAAAGCGGAACTATTAACTGGACAGCGGTCTTTCGATCGTCATGACATAATTTCAAGGGTATTTCATTTAAAGATGAAAAAATTCATAAAATTATTCACAAAAGATGAAATATTCGGCAAAGTGAAATGTTACATGGCAAGTGTGGAGTGGCAGAAGTGGGATTTACCTCACTATCATTTGCTGTTTTGGCTAGAAAGAAAAATACAGCCAGACGAAATTGATAGTTTCATAGTTGCAGAACTGCCCAACCAACAAAATGACCCGAAATTGTACGATATCGTGACTAAAAATATGGTGCCCGGTCCATGCGGAGAGCATAGCTTAACAGCACCATGTATGAAAAACGGTATCTGCACAAAAAAGTACCCTTATTGACGTTTCATCAACGATACCCAAACCGGAGAGGACGGATATCCTATAATTTATCGTCTATAATATAATTTTTTTCATTCGATACATGGTATTATGTTTTACAACAATAATAAAAATGTAAAGGGTATTTGACTTGCAATTCTTTTCACGGGCAACGCCATGCGGGTACG
>NW_021774365.1:0-1059 GCF_005508785.2 Acyrthosiphon pisum | reverse complement strand
TTTAATAGAACAGTAAATAATGGATTCGAAAAGTTTTGCAAGGTGGGGAAGAATCGAAATTGGCCTATAATTGGAAACGTCGGATGGGTCACCAGATTTCAGGATAGGGGTAATTGAGCATGTTTTCCAAACGGTTGGAAAGATTCCTTCACTTAAAGAGCGTCTAAAGAGAATGAATAGAGGAAAAACCAGTGAGTTTCGGCAGTTATAGAGCAATCTGGCAGAGATGTTATCAGGTCCATTTGAATGATTGTTTTTGAGCGATTGAAGAGCTATCTTCTGACCACAACCCCATTCTTCTGGAGACCTTATGTACTCCGGTATCATTGTCCCCACCAACTACTAACCGCTTCATCAACTGGACAAAATACAAAACAATCCTCTCCAACTTACCCAACCCAACTGCACGACCAACCAACAACAGTCAGTCAATTGATTCGGCAATTGACAGTCTAACCAAAAACGTACAACACGCGATCGAAGCTAGCGTATTTACCCCTTAACACAAAAACTCTTCCCTTTTACTACCCGACTACATAAAAGTCGAAATAACGGAGAAAAACCAATTACGCCGTCAATGGCAGAGAAACCGTGACACGACTATTAAGCGCCAACTTAACGCCAAAATCTTACTAATCAGAACTTTACTCGAAACCCACAAAACTGACCAGTGGGACATTTTTCTTAACTCACTTGACCATCAAGACGGTTCCATATACAAACTGAACAAATGTCTCCTCCACAAACGTCCAGCATCCCACCCACTTACTGGCCCCAACGGCCTAGTCTTTCAGGCCATCGACCGAATAGCCGACTCTCTCGAACTTCAATTCCGACCAAACCCTGGTCCCGACCTTCCTGAAATAACTGCACACTTCAACTCAATACAAAAAATTAAAATCACTAAATCCAACCTATTCACAACTCCTGGCACAATCCGAACAATCATAAACAACCTCTGCAAAAAGAAAGCCCCTGGCGAAGACCTCATCACCAACACTTCCCTTAAATTTCGAATAATCAAACCCTACCCTTTAATATGGATAGAACAACAACTTA
>NW_021774364.1:0-812 GCF_005508785.2 Acyrthosiphon pisum | reverse complement strand
TTTCTTGTTTTTTATTGTAATTAGCTAAAAGCTTCTAGTTCACTTTATGAAGAAAATCAACTCACAAAATCTGTGTACCTATATATTTATATTTTCTAAAAATGTTTTCTATGCTTGAAATTGTATAAATTAATATTTAAGCTAATTTTATTAGAATATATTTGAGCTAATTTTTATTAAAAATTTAGTATTATATTGTATTAATTTACATTTTAACATTCTATTTATAAAAATGCTTTTCTACATTTTTAAAATTGGATATTTTGACCTAGATTCTTATGAAACAAAGGTACTTATTGGCAAGGCTGGGCAAGTTAATGATTTTTGTTAACTCAGTTAAGTTAAAAGTGAATACACACTTTTTGTTAACTTTTCATTAAGTTAAAAAAAGGTAATGTGTTTATACTTTATAGAGTATATTTCTATATAAGTTAGATTCGAATGATATACATTTTTAACTTAAAACAATTCACTGTAAATATTTTTTGACATGAAACAGTGAAATATAATAAAATTAAAAACAAAATAAATTAACTTAACTATTACTTCTTAAAATGAAAAATTAATTCGTTAATTTCACGTTAATTAAAAAAGAAATTTAGTAAGTTAACAGTTAAGTTAATGAAAAGTTAAAAGTAACTAGGTAGTTAAGTTATTAAGTTTAAATTAAATTAACTTTAACTTTTTAACTAGGTATTTAATGTTCAGCTTTGCTTATTGGCTAATGAGCAATGGCTACTATCAAGATTCCAAGTCTACCCATTATGGTTTAGGCTGTACATATGTTGATACTCAGTCAATCAGTTAGGACT
>NW_021774363.1:0-766 GCF_005508785.2 Acyrthosiphon pisum | reverse complement strand
TTTAGATATGTGGCTTTTCAAAATATTTTCGCTCAACTAAATTTTAGGACTTCGGCGCCACTGTTAATATTTTGAACCATTAAAAAAATTTACTTTCATTTATAAGCCCAGGACTATGAAAAATCTATTCCAAAATGATGATACAGTTAAATCAAAATTGTCGTTTTGCAGTTATGCAAAATATGAGTAAAGATATAACACATATTCAAAAAATTGAAACAAACTTTCCAATAACCCCAGACTTAAAATAAAAGTAAGATTTTAAAATGCTGTTAATAATATTCTAAATTGAATTTAATACAAATTACTATTTAATGACAACACCAATCATTGAAAGAATTTAATAGTTTTACTAATTTACTATTAATAATTTTATGTAAAAATTTTTTTTTAATACTTTATATTTGGCAAATAATTAGTAGTAATTTATTTAATATGTATAATTAATCACATACCTACTTACTATTTTTTTTTTAAAATCTTTATTAGATTTACACAATTTACACATGTTTTGTAGGCATCTGGCATATGTATTAAACATAACAATATACATTTATCTTTTAAGATGTGATGATTGATGTAGTCACCTCATTTAAATTAATTATAAAATATCATGCAAATTACAAAACATTAACACTAGTACAATTTTTAGTTTTCAATAAATATCATTGGTATTGTGCAGTTAGTCCAAATAGATTTTTTTCCACTCCTTTGCAATTAACTTGATTACCTACAAAATGTGTTTGTTAATATAATAATTAAATAA
>NW_021774362.1:0-1163 GCF_005508785.2 Acyrthosiphon pisum | reverse complement strand
CATTATAATATCTGATGACTGATTAGGTGTCTAAAATGTAAATATAATCGATACTAAATAACTATTAACGATCGAAGATGTAGTAGATGCATGTGTAATAATAAATAATTGTCAAATAATAAGTGATGATAATCAACATTAAGATTTGAATCTGCAATAAATAGTACATAGGTGACTCGCTGACTCATATAATATTATGATATGTACGACTTACATTTCGTGCTATATACGTCAAGTAGTAATCCTTGGGAAAACAGGAGACGTGTATCGTAGGACCGGACTACCGGAGATGAATGGAATTGTGAACTAGTTTCTTCAAAATTTCGTTGCACTGCAGTCCAGTGGAGTAATTTGTGCAATAAATAATGTACTTTTTCGAGTAGATTCATGGAATAATATGTGTAGACGTAAAATACACAAAATTGCAAACTTCAAAGGTTATAACCAGGGCTCGTAAGTTCATGCATCTGCATGTTTTTTTTGCTACACAGGAAAACATGTTAGCTGAGATACAAATCCGTTTCATAACAATAGTAATAATAACATGAAGTTTGATAGTGCATGTTTTTGCATGTTTTGGGTGTAAAGGCATATTTGGCATATAGTCGATTTTTTACAGTCGTTAGTGCATATTATTTCATAAAAATATTTTTTAGACAAATATTTGAAATGTTTCTTGTTTCTTATTCCTGTTAACAAAATTATAGTGTTTTGATTTATTTTTATTCAGTGAGTGTGTGACTACCTAATGTCCTAGTACCTACATACTTATTTAGATTTTATGCGTTTTACGAAATATCGCGGAAACAGTGTACCACTACCATCCTCCACCGTATAAAGTGGCAGCTTCTCACCAACCAGCATTTATAATTTTGTACATTGCTACACACTACAGTATAGTTTTCTTACACTCGCCGATGAGTTTAATCGTATGAGTCGTATGCATTTATCCATTCAATTTCCTGTTTTAGTGTTTTCATGTGAGGTATAGGTAGGTTACTACTGTACACATTATTTATATTTTATTTTAACAATGCCGAAAGAAAACAAACAGTTGCGGGCCGTTTGCAAAATTTTGTGGAGGAATTTGAATTTTTTTAAATTTATGGATTAATTTTTATTATTTTAAAACTTTTTCATGATTTTTTACATAATGCATATTT
>NW_021774361.1:0-889 GCF_005508785.2 Acyrthosiphon pisum | reverse complement strand
AAATCCGTTTCATAACAATAGTAATAATAATATGAAGTTTGATAGAGCATGTTTTTGCATGTTTTGGGTGTAAAGGCATATTTGGCATATAGTCGATTTTTTACAGTCGTTAGTGCATATTATTTCATAAAAATATATTTTAGACAAATATTTGAAAAGTTACTTGTTTCTTATTTACTTTCCCGTTTACAAAATGATAGTGTTTTGATTTATTTTTATTCAATGAATGTGTGACTTCCTAGTGTCCTAGTACATACTACATACTATTAATACTTATTTAGACTTTACGCGTCTTACGAAATTATATCGCAGAAACAATGTAATCGCTACCACTACCATCCTAACCGTATAAAGTGGCAGCTTCTCACCAACCAGCATTTATAATTTTGTACATTCTACAGTATAGTTTTCTTATAATGCACTATTACACTCGCCGATGAGTTTACTCGTATGAGTCGTATGCGTTTGTCCATTCAATTTCCTGTTTTAGTGTTTTCATGTGAGGTATTGGTACTGTACACATTATTCATATTTTATTTAAACAATTCCGAAAGAAAAACAAATAGTTGCGGGCTGTTTGCAAAATTTTGTGGAGGAATTTGAATTTTTTTTAATTTATGGATTAATTCTTACTATTTTAAAATGTTCTCATGATTTTTTTACATAATGCATATTTTGAATGAATGATTAAAAAATGTTAGGGCATATAAAAGCATATTTTCGAATTTTTTAGTGCATATTTTGATGCATATTTTGACAATTTTTAGTGCATGAATGCATGCTTATTTATGCATTTTTTAGTGCATGTAAGTGAACGAGCCCTGATAATAAGACACCATCTAGTTATTATAATAATGACTAATGCGGTAAACAATCATACTTTAGTTTA
>NW_021774360.1:0-1518 GCF_005508785.2 Acyrthosiphon pisum | reverse complement strand
GATTAGTACCTATGCTATGTCATAAAAAAAATATGTAATTTTGATAACTTGCTTTAAATTAATAATGTTGTTAAAAATATAGCTAATTACTAATTATATAAACTATTTTACATTATTCTTTATAGTATTTATAAATATTGTACGTTTTACATTCAACAACGTTTTATACAAAAACAATACCTATAAACATGGATAAATGTTTGAAAAAAATATAAAAACGTAATCATTTTCACATTATAGAAAGATCGATGAATGTATTGGACATCGTGGGTTTTACAATGACGTATATTATTATTCTTGTCATTATCTGTTTTTTGAAGTTAAACACCTAATGTAAGTCTGTCCTTGCGATGTATGTAAATGTAATTAATGGTCCCTCATAAGTCATAAGTTTTTAGTAAAAATACCAAAAAGTTTAGTTCCAATTTACTACATAACAAATTATTTTTTAAACGCATCTTCCTCACACTATTTAAGATAAAATTAAACTTTTACTTTTAATCCAACATGATAAATATCATTCAGATAAAATAAGATTAGAGTATGAATACAATTTAGAAAGTGATCCGTACTCGTGTAGACGAAGTATTCAACTTCTCTCGGGCGATCGAACGAAGTATACGGCATAATATAATAATGCGTTTATGCTTCCCAAAATATACCAATCTTAAATGGGCAATTTTATTATAGTAGTTATAATTTATTAGTTATTAACTTATCAATAATAAGTAATAACTAGTTTATTGTATCAAGCACATTTCCTATGAAGCTTAATAAAGTTTATTTTATTATATTATTATTTAAAAAATAGCGGCCGATAATTTTTATTTAAAGTCACGTTTATATGATGTTGAGATACGATTCATAACCAAACAAATTTTTGTATCATCATTATGACCAACAATTTTAAATTTTATTAATTTATATCCTGTTACGTGCAGCCCTTTCAGAATCCAAACGATGTTGTAGTTTGAAATAATAATACTAATTTCAAAGTAATAATAATATGTGTTTTAATAATTTAGAACAATCAAAATATAGTATTATGTAGAATTATTTCGTGGTAGTAGCGGTGTAGCGGTGTAGTGGTGTAGCGGTGTATAATGGCTGGTGGCGTGAAGTGACTTCGGTCTTGCTGGTCTAGGTACATCTGATCAGGCTGTGCTCCTATCTCCCTTATATATGCTGTCAGCTCCTTTGATCTGGTCAGTATACGGAACTCGCAGGTGCCTTGGGTGGGGTCGTAAAAGTTGTTGTTGTTGTCGTACTGAAGAAACCACCGTCTTGTGCTCATAGGTTGTTATGCTAAATGCTTTTACAAGGAGAACCGCATAGTATGGTTCGAATAAGTAAAAGCGGTTATAATACCTTCTAATACATGCCCATTACACCTCCCCGCCAAAAAAAATGTTATAAGCCTGTAAGGCGAAGAACCTTTAACAATAATATTTAGGTTCAATAGTTGATTTACAATTTTGACATTCATTTTACATTTAGTTAATTATACTTTTTTTCATT
>NW_021774359.1:0-1005 GCF_005508785.2 Acyrthosiphon pisum | reverse complement strand
AAAAACTTGTTTGCATATTACTATGCATTGGACAAATGAGACCTTGTGTGACAAGGTAGATTGTAATTTGTAACCATATGGTACACTAATATACAATCATACTTCACGTCCTCACGGGAATCAATCTATTTGATATTGATGTATCTATTATAACTTATTAAATAAGGTAACAAAATAATCTAAAAAATATAAATAATTAAAAAAATGATACAAATTACAGTTATGTGCTAAACGTGAGGCTAATGAGCTTAAAAAGCTGGATGAAAAGCCCGGATGAAAAGTATCGTATTATAAATTAATAAATCTAAACTTGGCGAGATAATAGTATATGAGTTAATTGATTTGTGTGAGAAAAAACGGAAAAGCTCACCAGGTTAGGAACAAAAAATGAAAAAAACGTTTTACTGATAAAAAAATAAAAACGATTTACGAATGATTTGTATGAAAATTGTATGACAAAGGCATAGTTACTGAATCGGTACTACAACATACATTTATATTGAACGATTCAATGTTTTTATGTCAGAAAGTTACTCATAAAAAAAATACTAAATATATTTCTAATAATAACCTAGTTAATGAATATTTGTTTTTGCTAGGTATGCTCAAATATCCAATTATCTAAAATTTTAATAGCTTAGATTTACATTTAAGATCATAAAAGTCAATGCTATATGTTGTAAGTTATAAAGTATTTAAGTATATCTAATATTTATATCTGATAAAGCATGTTATAAAATTAAGTATTTTTAGATTACAAAAACCTTACTGTAACGAGTTTGACAAGCATACACCAGACCTATTTAATTTTAAAAATATTCAAACAAAATTATATAAAATTATGCTTGAGTAGGTATCATCAAAAATTAATTAGATGAATGGTTAACTTATCTGTTATATGGACCACTAGATCTTACTTAAGAGGACGTCGCACCCGCATGTGTTGTCTCCGTCTTACACACGTACGTTATAGCAAATTTTTGTCTGCTAGTTTCAATAGAGTGC
>NW_021774358.1:0-828 GCF_005508785.2 Acyrthosiphon pisum | reverse complement strand
CCAGGTTTTTTTACTACAAAATAATTATTCAATTTAAATTTGATAAATTTGTCAAAATTCAACTTCAAATGCTTATAAAAAATAATTGTGCCTATGTATTTTTAATATTTTTCAACTGCTATTGTAACAATGTATCAGGAGCTAGTATTAATTTTTTACACTTTTTGGCCCAACAGATAAAACTTTATTGATATTTATAGAAAAAAAAACTAAAAAAATTGAAAACTTACAATGTCCGTAAACAGCTCAAAAAGCGTCAAGTTTTTTTCAAAATTTTATCGTATATAGAAAATGCTAATATAAACATTCAGTGAAATTTTCAAGTTTCTACAGTCCCTTGTTTTTTAATTACAACAAAATAAGAAAATCGTTACGTAAGAAATCAAGTGAATATTGAATGTTGTAAAAATATGAATTTGAAACGCACATAAAAATTTAATTTGAGTTTCTTATAGACATTTTTTTTTTTGATAAAGGTGGATTATCCTATAAGGAATCTTGTATTACATTTTAAAATCTTAGTTCTAAAAAGAAAAATTTTTACGAATTATTAACTCAAAATAATTTGCAAATTTTCGTGATTTTTACATATTGTGTCAATTTTTGAACTTTAAATGCTAATTAAAAAAAACTGTGACTAAGGATTTTTAATATTTTTCAAATGTCATTATAACAATATAGTAAGAGCCTTGTATTAAATTTTCAAGTATTTTTACTCAACAAATAAAATTTTATTGACATTCATAGAAAAAAAAAACTAATTAAATTGGAAACTGAAATTGTCCGTAAACACCTCAAAACAAATCAAAATATTTTGAAAATATTATC
>NW_021774357.1:0-1442 GCF_005508785.2 Acyrthosiphon pisum | reverse complement strand
ACTGCTGATAAATTAAGAAATAACAGAGCAAAGCCGAACGAATTTGATTTTTCATATTTCAGCTGTCGAGTAATGGCTAATAATATTAGTAAGTATTTTTTAGGTGTCCTATATTATGAACAATGAATATAATTAAGATAATCGATTTTATTATTAGGGTTTATATTGAAGGATAATTCTTTAAATTACTTTATTTATGTATAATGGAAATTGGAAATGCATATAATGTTATTATATACATATATACTATATATGTACATTGTAACTACCATAAAAATTCATTTCCTCTAAGTGTACAATTTAATTTAACTTTTTTGTGTATCTAAATAGATTATATATCCGTTTTTAGAAGGGTTGTAGCAATTTCGTTTTATTTTATTAGAACAGCGTTTTTATAAAATATTTATATCTTTTTATTTATTGTTCTTAATTTTGAATATTTAAACTTATTTTATTTTTTTAATATATAAAATGTACATTAGTCTTCAAACTTACAAATCAAATTTTATTCTATTTGTTTAATTCATCTTTTTAAACTCAAAAAACTTGTAAATATTGCCTATATAATTCTGATTGTTTTATGTTTTAAAATGTAAGGTTCATTAGCCGACGCTACCAAAAAAGTGAAACTAGCTATGTATACTTCAGAATTGTCAGATGGAGAAGCAAAGAACACAAAGACAGATAACCATTTAAGTGAAAAAAAAAGAAAAGTTATTAGTTCATCGAACAATAATTCATCTAAACAACCAAGTAAACAAACTTTTTGGTATACCTATATACCTAATAAAGATTAAAGTTAAAAAGCTACTTTTCCTCAAATTGAATCATTATTCAGTTAGAAAAAGATTGATTTTTAGCTTATTAACGTTCAATTAGTCACCATTTAATCTTGATTATAGTCAACAAAAAAATTTAAAATATCTTAATATTATACAGTACTATATTTAATGAAATATAATTTTCTTTAAATTTATCTACAATTCTCCAAACACAAAATTAATTTAAATATATTTTGGGTCCTTAATCACATTCCTATTTATAATTTTAAAACTAATGACATATTATTATGCTGTATAGTTTCTTCAATATATATATTTATCTTCATAGACTTCAAGAAAGTAAAAAAAGATAATTCACTGAAAGTAGTAGACATAGAAATCACAAGTAATAACGTGTCAAGTGATACTGACGAAAGCTCAGAAAAATGTAAGACTACTTTAGTTAATGCATTATAATGTTATAATAATTTATACATTTAATTATTTTTTAGCTTTGTTTGATGATAGTGATGTTGACAAGAATTATGAATTACATGAAGATTGTTCCAAAAAAGTATACTTAACTATGGTAAGAGTAATATTATAAGAGCTCTGTTACGACCCTGACATTTATATTGAAAAAAATTATGTTTAGATTCTGAAATGATGATACTTTCACTG
>NW_021774356.1:0-815 GCF_005508785.2 Acyrthosiphon pisum | reverse complement strand
TTATTAAACAAAAAAATATCTATAAGAAAGTCAAATTAAATTTTTATGATCGTTTGAAATTCATATTTTTACAACATTTGATATTCACTCGATTTCTCATGTAGCAATTTCCTTATTTTGTTGTAATTCAAAAACGAATAACTGTAGATACATGAAAATTTTACTGAATGTTTATATTAGCATTTCCTATACACCATACAATTTTGAAAATATTTGACTCTTTTTGAGCTGTTTACGGACATTTTCAGTTTTCAATTTTTTTAGTTTTTTTTTCTATAAACATCAATAAAGTTTTATCTGTTGGGCCAAAAAGTGTAAAAATTTAATACAAAGCTCCTGATATATTGTTACAATATTAGTTGAAAAATATTCAAAATACATTAGCACAATTTTTTTTATAAGCATTTGAAGTTAAAATGTTGACAAAATTTATCAAATTTAAAATTGAATAATTATTTTGTAGTTAAAAATTTATAAAATGTTCAACTTTTATATCTAAGGATTGAAAATTTAAAACAAGATTCCACGTAAATATTTAATTCTGTTGCCAAAAATTCTAAGAAATACATAAGCACAGTTTATTTTTATAGTAATTTTAATTTCAAATTTGGACGAAATTACATATTAAAAAACCTGGAATAAATATTTTATTTATTTTGTTGTGATTGTAATGATTGTATAATATTATTTGTGGGTACTTGAAACTTCTAAGTATACTATTATATATCTATGATAGTACCACGGTTTATTGTTGATGTATAACGCGTTATACCTGAGTGGATATTGTGATATGATTAATTTTGAATTTATTATTA
>NW_021774355.1:6954-8349 GCF_005508785.2 Acyrthosiphon pisum | reverse complement strand
ATTACAGTATTATTTATTGCTACTGTAAATTGTATGTAGTACTAGGTAATTGTAGGTAATTGTAGGTAGTCATTCGAAATTCGATTTAAATGCAAAAGATTGATGTTTGTATCGCCACAGGATACTTAGTATTTGATATAAAATTTTAAATTTAAATATTTTAATGTTTGAAAATGTGGTATTTAAGCATACTTACTTAAAATTTACAAAACTCAGAATTTGATTATATGTATTATTAAAATAATGAATTGGAGTGAGCGTACTTGGTGAATTACTTTATGGTCTATATTATACAGATATATACATACGTAACTGATGAATACTTTTACTACCTGCAAAATCTGTTTCATACATCTGGTAATTGAAAACGTAATTTTTACTCTGAATTTTTAACAATAATTTTGTTTGTTGGATTTTTTTTCCGATTACTGGTATTGTTTACACTACCGGTATCTATACGGTATTCAGTAGATATTATAGGTATCTACGGGTTTTACGGTATTTTCGGTAATTACGAGTATGCTACCGTTACCTATTTATTAATTATTTAATTGAAATTTTATACAAATGACACCAATTATTTAAAATTCTGAACACATTTGAAAAGTATTCTTATCAATATTGCGGATACATTAAACGTAACCGGCAACTGCGTACGTATTTAAAACCGTATTTATATAATCATAATAACTAAAAACAAAATGTTGTAAGTAGATTGTACAAAAAAAAAGCACCGATTACCGATTTCCGATACCCGGAGGGCGGGTAACAACAATAGTTATATATTGGCAAAGTCATATTATACCAACAACGCGTTAAACACTGAAGTAGAAGAAGGTGAAGAAAAAGAGGAGGATATTGGCAATATAAAGTTATACCGCCAACAATTTTAAGATCCTCGGTAGTATAGCTATAGCAGCCCCATCGGCTATATCGGCCGGCGGTATCGAAGGGCACTGAGTTGTGGTATTAAACCTTCTATAGGAATTTAAAAATGTTACATAGGACAATTTTAGTTACCTTTTTGACTTCGTTCTTGGTTTAGTCACCGATTTTGACCTCCAGCGAATGGTTTTCGTATTTCTTACGTTACCAGCATAAGTGCATAACACCTAAATACCTAATATGCATTAGAATGCACGCGCTTTGTTTTATAATTTACTCGATACCTACCACGACAGAAATTCACCACTAGGATCGTGCGCACCAGCAACCACTTTTCGTTCCTCCTATTCACGAGAAATTAATCGTGAACCACGACTATTGAGTGAGTATGCACTATGCAGTAGACGCGTCCCATATCAATGAAACTGTTCGGAAAACAATCGTTAATTTTCGGTCGTTGGTCAAATAATGCGTTGAAAGTAGACGTTGGGATAGCGTTACGGAGTAGGC
>NW_021774355.1:2838-5174 GCF_005508785.2 Acyrthosiphon pisum | reverse complement strand
TAAAACTATATTATAGACGATAATGTTTATAAGGGTTACTGTTAATATTACTTTTTACAATATTGTACCGTTACCCATTGTTTGAAATTTTGAATAAAAATATGGATAACTAGCTGACCCCGTGCACTTCGTTGCTCGTTAAATGTACCAACTCTATATGACCCAAACTTTGTTTGATTCGTTATTTAATATTTGGTGGATGGCGTTCAAAACGTATCTTAACTTTTTCGTTGCCCGGAGTAAAAATTCTAATTCAAAGCAGTATATTATCAGGTAGGCAATCTACCTGCGGTAGATCGCGGACCCCGTGCTGCTGGTACGTAAGTGTATGATTTCAATCTAGAGTATCAATGTGTCTGATCTGCCCAAATAACCAATGGAAACCAATAATAAATAAATACTAATTTCTACTGTAGACTGTAACCAATGGCAACTATTTAAAAAATAAATAAAAATAAAATTTCCAATTTCCATCGTGAACCTCAAGATCCCTGTTTGAGCACCTCTTTAAAATGCAAATTTCGACAAATCCTTTCTTAGCGGATGCCTACGCCATAATAGCTATCTGTATGCCAAATTTCAGCCAGATCCGTACAATGGTTTGAGCTGTGCGTTGATAGCAGTCAATCAGCTTACTGTTTTATATATACAGATTATTAACTATTAACTTAGCGAATAGTGACACATCTCATTCAAAATGTAGTCATTTACATAAATATTTTAAAGGAACTTCACGGGTCGCGAAAACAGGCTGCGGGCCCATGTTCAGATAACTTTATATTATAATTTATAAGTATAACAAGTATACAAATCAAAAATGTAGGTACAGGTTAATAAAAAAATAATTTTAAAAAGAAAAAGATTTATTCTTGTTGGCAATCAGGGACGGATTGGGCCGGCGGGACACCGGGAGTTTTCCCGGTGGGCCGGTCCTCCTGTAGTGTACTTTTTTTTATAATAACAGATTTTAATTATAAATTTAAACCATACGTAAACTAAATTTTTATTATATTTTATTAATATAAAATATTGGATTTTATCAATTGTTACTTGTAAGCACGGGAACAGTTTGATTCACGGTTATAGTCTACAGATAATACAATCTTTAATCATGGTTTGACCACATGATTGACATTTGACATGACTGTATTTATCTACCAAAGAATATTTGAAATAACAGGGCCTCTATCAAAATATTTGCAAACAAGTAGTATTGATTTGTTAAGATCTCAAGAACTTGTAAATGACGCATTAAAACATACAAAATTATACAAAGAGATTGTGATGGCATACAATTGATAGCAAACAATTTTGTTAAGTGGGCATCAACATAGTTCGAAAATAAATTAGATGGAGTGGATGTTGAAGACTATTTACCTGAAAAAAGAAGTAGAAAAAAATTACTACCTGGTGAGGTACCATATGATCCACCAGTAGTAAATGCTTACCAAAAATTTACTGTGGAAGTACACAATGTGATTTTAGATAAAATTGTGTGCAAAATCAAAGAAAGGTTTACTGGCAATGAAATGTTTTATAATGACTTATCTTGTCTATCTCCTAACAACTTTTTTGATATAAACATTAATGGTTAGTCTTAAAAAATAGGATAGTCTTAAGAAAACATAACCAGAGTTTTACTTTGAAAACAAAAATGATGGATCAAGTGATGAAATTGAAGAATGTGATATCCAAAATTCAATAAAAATAAGTTGTAGATTTTGCATGAATTGTGTGCGCCTGTGTGCTGTCTTAATATTTTAGTTAAGTACAATATGTATAGCAGTGCTTATAGTAATCTAGGATTAGCATACAAATATCTTTTAACACTGCCATTAACTCAGGTACATATATATTTTATAATTTTTTTAAATACACTATAAATTATTGAATTATTGGTCTGTACTATTTTTGTTTTCGTAGGTAGCACGTGAGCGAACATTTTCAACTTTAAAATGTATTAAAAATAGATTAAGAAGCAAAATATCAGAATTTAAACTTAAGGCATTCATGTTAATATCCGTCGAAAAAGAAGTACTTTCGATACAGATGACATAATTAATTAAGTAGCTAGTACCTCTATAACATTAACCAAAGAATTAATGTATTCATTTGTTAGTTATAATAAATTTGTGTAACTAAATTTGTGCGTTTATTTTTTACTATAGTTACCTCCATTATCTTGATATATGTATACCTAGCTAAATAAAAAAACAATAAAAATAATTAACTTATTCTAATAAGTATAATTAGTATAAAATGTCAAGATAAAAGTTTTAATAAAAGCGATGAAGAATTTTTTATGATTTCCAAGACATCTTGGAAATCAACCTCTT
>NW_021774355.1:0-1105 GCF_005508785.2 Acyrthosiphon pisum | reverse complement strand
TTCAATGAGGAACGTAACCGATTTTTTATAATTTTCAGAGTGCTAAAAGCCCGTTCACAGTTATATTTATTATATTATGATGATAAAAATACATATTTATTTTGAATGTATGTGTTTTTAACCAAAGAAACCTGTTGCATACTATAATTTACACTGTACAAATTAAACAATTGCTATGCATAGGTAATAGGTATGTAATATGTGTATGTCTATTAGTTATTACAAATTACAATACAAACTTTCAAATAACTAGGCACTTACTAGTCAACAAGTCATCATTAATATTTTATAATGTAGGTAGGTATGTCTTTTAAAAGATACAATACACAAGTATTTTAACTGTAAATATGTATTTTAAATTAATCTTTGTAATAAATTAAAAGTATGGTTGGTAAAATTAAAAAGAACTATGGAATTGTTATTATTACATATTATACCAATTGGCAATTATTAATTTTGAGTAGTGCAATTCTCTATTTTTTTTAATTAAAAATTCTTGAAACGACATAATTAACCACAGTGTCACAGTCCCAGGTTTCAATAATTATAAATGTCACCACGTACAAATTCACACATGTTACATGTAGAATGCTTAAAATAAATAGTTTTAATAAAAATAAATATCGGTGTAATTAATAATACCATTGATTATATATAGTATTATATAGTACTATGTATAATCAATGATAATACTTACCGGTTATACTAAAATATTATTTAATGTGAATGGAAAACATAATTTTAGCTGTTTTGGGTTGTTTGCGGCAGCTTGCAAATCGGCGTTCCGTTTAAGTCGAGTTTTTTCTGCGCCCCCTTTGACTCGACGATTCGGTTTAGCACTCATTTTTTAAAATTATTAGCCATTGACCAGTTTAAAAGTTGAAACTTGAAAGTTAACATTTGCGTTATGAAAATATGAAATATGAATTATGATTATGAACAAGATGATCGTCTATTCTGTGCTGTAGTAATGTACTATCGTAGGATTATCATATAAGATAATAATATGAACGTTTAAAAACACAACATTAATCTATTTTTAGCAAACCTATATATGTTTATTTTTCGCAAGAAATGGGTTATCGCTTATTATTGATCATTTATC
>NW_021774354.1:0-1210 GCF_005508785.2 Acyrthosiphon pisum | reverse complement strand
CCCACTCTAAAAATCACATAAAAATATACTGTATATTTTTGTTACAACTTATAAAATATAATAACAAACTCAAAAGTAACTAAATAAAAACAATTCATTTTAACTACCTATTTATTTAAATAGTTCCATAATTTATCATAGGTTTGTTCTTTATTATCTTAAATAATAATATTTTAAAGGTAATTGATTAAATAATAATACAAAATATATAAATAATTATTAAATCTATGGTAAGAAAAATTATGATTTGATCACGTGCATTTTGATAAAAATGCAGGATGATGCAGCGTCCCGTGCGTGCCTCTTCAAAATGAGAGTAGGGGTACGCTAAAATTTCTGAAAAATTAGTTGGGGTACTCCGTCCCCCTGCGTCCCCCCCCCCCAAGTCGAGCACTGGATATACACCTACGGTACAATGTCTGACTAACAGTGTTGGGTAAGTTACTTTACTCGTTACTTAGAGGTAAATGTAATTAAGTTACTTAACTCGTTACTCAAATAAAATTGTAGTGAAATTACTTTACTTTTCAAATAGAAAAGTAACTCATTACTTTCTCGTTACAAAAAAAAAATATAATTTTTTTTTTTTCAAATTTCTTGGCAATTATCATTCTGCAGGCAATAATATAACTTTTTATAAAAATACATTACCTATGCTAAAAAGGTATAATTTTAAAAATGTGTAAAAAAAAAAGAATATGTACAGTTAATACATATTTACATAACAATACTACAATAGTAATTACTTATGAGTTATGAATATTAAAAAATACTACTTATTAATTGTAGCTACTTATCAATAGTAATTAATCATTATAAGGATAAGTATAGTATAGTTTTGTATTTGTGTCACAAACTGACAACATAAACCTATACCTATACCTATCTGTTGAGTGTCAACTGATCGACTGACACCAAATAAGGAATAATAGCACTCAATCTTGTATTTGTGTTATTAAATATTATGTTTGTGAAAATAAAATCATAATACATATAAAACACAATTATAACTTATACAATCATAAAAATAAACCGATTCTTATAAATGTCAAATGTGAAATGGCTATAATGGTTTATAACAGTGTAATGTTTAAATATTTCGATTTTATTTAATTATCAGAAATATAACGTTATATTCTAATGTAAATTCTAAATATAGTAATAACTAATAAGTATTTTCAAATTGAGCAGTTTTTGTACAACACTAAAT
>NW_021774353.1:0-1626 GCF_005508785.2 Acyrthosiphon pisum | reverse complement strand
CTGTATAGTGTATAGGTACCTACTATATATTTATTTATATACTTATTATTTATACTTCAAGTTACTTAACTAACCGGATTGTATGAAAAAGGTACCTAGTAAAGAAAGAGTATTCAACTATCGGCTATCTCGTGCCCGACTTGTTGTTGAGAATATGTTTGGGATAATGTCCTCAGTATTTCGAGTTATGAGAAAGCCTATGTTACTCGAACCCGAAAAAGTAACAAATATTACATTAACCTGTGCATTGTTACATAATTTTTTAAGAAGTAAAACTTCCTCTTCTAAATATTCACCAAATGGTATATTTGATATCGAAAATGAGGAAGGGCAAATTATTCCTGGTACGTGGAGACAAGAACAGAATAGCATGGCATCATTATTACCCATTCGCAACATACCCAGAAGACCCGGAGCGGAAGCTAAAATAATAAGAGATGAATACGCTACATATTTTTCAACAAACGGAAAAGTACCATGGCAAGATAAATATTAATATATTTATGTAATTTTAAATACCAAGTTAGTTAGGTATTATTTAATAATTTAATTTATATATTATCCATCAGCTATCTTATTATATTATTTGCATATAATAATACACTGTAGGTACGTCCGTACATTATAATACATTATAATAACAGTATGATTTCTTTATTACGTTATAGCTAGGTAAATAAATAAGGACATTTTTTATTTTAAGACTTTGTATAATACAATTTTCTGAATATTATATTTTATAATAAATTATATAAAAAAAATAAGTTTTTTTTAAATATTTGTTGTACTTTTATCTAGGTATTTTTTTAGGACCTGGGCCACCCAAGGCACTAAAACGGCGAAGAACCGAAATGAGATGGCGAGGGCTCAGCGAACCGTCGCGATCCGCACCATACGAGCATACTGCACCGTCTCTGCTGACGGGTCTTCTCTGCTCGCGTCCATGGTTCCAGCCGATATCGTAGCCAACGAGAGGGCCAGGATGCGCCAGCGCCTAGACGATCAGGATGAGATTACGCCCAAAAGTAGCATAAAGAAACAGGAAAGAGCCATCAGCATCACAGCGTGGCAGGCAAGATGGGACCGTTCGCCAAACGCCAGATGGACACACAGACTTCTCCCTGACGTGGGTCGCTGGTTGTCCAAGCCACCTCTAAGTCTGACGTATCACATGACTCAGGTACTGTCTGGGCACGGGTGCTTCAGGAGCTATCTGCACGATAAGGATCGGGCCGTCGACAGTTATTGCTACTATTGCATGGACCCAGACGACACGGTTGAACACACGGTGTTCGCATATCCGAGATGACTCGATGACCGTGCTCGCATGACCGTGATATTCAGAAGACCCCAAACGCAGCTGACGTCCAAGAAATCCTGTGCGGACCCTCGCTGGTTGACCTGCCGGAGGAAACCATCGCCAGACAACGTTTGCTGCTCCAATCAAGGACAAATCGAAATGAGCTGATCGCCATGATCGAATCCATCATGTCGACAAAGGAAGACGACGAACGAGAAGACCAGGCCTACCACAGAGCAGCAACGAACAGGCGAAGAGCGCGGCAAGCTCCAGCCTGAGCCACAAGGGACCACGATGAAGACGGTCAGTCTCACCCTCTAGTCGCA